>NC_054700.1:41561096-41618596 GCF_016097555.1 Gigantopelta aegis | reverse complement strand
TAGCTCTGGCGGTTGAGCGCTCGCCTGAGGTGCTTATGTCGCAGGATCGAACCACCTCGGTGGATCCATTCAACTGATTGTTTTTTTCTCATTCTAACCAGTGCACCACAACTGGAAAAGGCCATGGTACAGTATTTGCTATCCTGTGTGTGGGAAGTGCGTATAAAAGATCCCTTGCTGCTAACCAAATAAGCAGGTTTCCTCTCTAAGACTATATGTCAAAATAACCAAATGTTTGACGTCCAATAGCCGATGATTAATAAGTCAATGTGATCTAGTGGTGTCATTAAACAAACAAGCTTTAGCTCTTTTTTTCGACCTATGAGTTATACATCTAACCCATCCCAGACAGACAGACAGACAGACAGACGCCTTAATCCTTGAGTACTCCCTGACTCCATCAACGCCAAACTCAGTCAACATAATATGTCAACCTCAAGTCAGCATAAGCACAATGCAAATAATATACCCACTCAAAACGTTTCAACATGCCTCAGTGCAACCATTTAAAAAAAACTAACCCACAGCCACTTGACTCACTGTTCGCACAAGTGTCCGCAAATGATCTTAATTGCCAACTCGTGTAAGCAATTATATTAAATTTGACATATCTGATTACAATAATTAAATTAATTACAGTACCAATGTTGCTCCTTAGATAAGCCCAAGCAAGGTAAATGGGGAAGAAAAAAAGAGTTAATAAATGAAATCACGCGATTCGTTCGACACAATGGCCGAATTGTACGCGTGATCACCACTTAACGAAAAAGGGAGCAGGAACAATTGTTGACTTGGCTATTACATATATTATACTGTCAATAATTCACATAGAGAGATGCTGGACTAGGAGGATCAATAAACACTTCACCAGGGGGTGAATCCCGCATAAAGAAGAAACGGCCGTAAAAATGGCATCATCTATGACGGTGCTTCGTACAATTTAGACGACAATTAGGACAATGTTAATGCAAACATGCTTTTACGTTTCTGGCTTAATATAACCTGGATTACATAAATTGTCACTTGTATTAGAGAATGCGGGTTGTAGGGATAATAGCCGATGTTCGGAGCCAATGTTTGATGACGGTAACTGCCAGACTGGTTGCAGACAGTGTGTTGTTTTTAGTCTCACAAATCAATTTCGTTCCTCTCATTAAGGAAATGGAAAAAAGTAATTAGAGGATTTTTTTTATATTTGCATGTACTTTACAAACATGGCCTAGACTCTGTTGGGACCTACATGGCATATTTCACACTTATTTCGCCTGAGGGTGACAGTGTACATTTGTATGGTTTTACATGGTCTCTAATTAATAACAATTTTAATACATAATGTTATAAACTTAACAGTAACATTAATAATGCGATAAATACATATAGACTTACCAGTAACATTTATAATACAATAAATACATGTAGACTTAACAGTAACATTTATAATACAATAAATATATAGACTTACCAGTAACATTTATAATACAATAAATACATGTAGACTTACCAGTAACATATATAATACAATAAATATATATAGACTTACCAGTAACATTTATAATACAATAAATACATGTAGACTTACCAGTAACATATATAATACAATAAATATATATAGACTTATCGTTAACATTTATAATACAATAAATAGATATAGACTTACCACTAACAATTATAATACAATAGATACATATAACACATACCAGCAACAATTATAACTCAATAAATTCATATAAATTTACCAGTAACAACTGTACTACAATAGATACAGATAGATTTACATATAGACTTACCAATAACATTTATAATACCGGGTACAATAAACAGAGAATAACTGGTTAATGTTCTACAATATCAGCTTTATCCTGTAGTTAGAATGACTAATGCCACGAGGCTCTACTGAGTGGCATGCACCATTCAACCTGAGTGGGATAAAGCCAATATCTTAAAGGTCCTATGTCAACCTGAGTGGGATAAAGCCAATATCTTAAAGGTCCTATACCAACGTGAGTGGGATAAAGCCAATATCTTAAAGGTCCTATGTCAACGTGAGTGGGATAAAGCCAATATCTTAAAGGTCCTATGTCAATGTGAGTGGGATAAAGCCAATATCTTAAAGGTCCTATGTCAACGTTAGTGGGATAAAGCCAATATCTTAAAGGTCCTATGTCAACCTGAGTGGGATAAAGCCAATATCTTAAAGGTCCTATACCAACGTGAGTGGGATAAAGCCAATATCTTAAAGGTCCTATGTCAACGTGAGTGGGATAAAGCCAATATCTTAAAGGTCCTATGTCAACCTGAGTGGGATAAAGCCAATATCTTAAAGGTCCTATACCAACGTGAGTGGGATAAAGCCAATATCTTAAAGGTCCTATGTCAACGTGAGTGGGATAAAGCCAATATCTTAAAGGTCCTATGTCAATGTGAGTGGGATAAAGCCAATATCTTAAAGGTCCTATGTCAACGTTAGTGGGATAAAGCCAATATCTTAAAGGTCCTATGTCAACCTGAGTGGGATAAAGCCAATATCTTAAAGGTCCTATACCAACGTGAGTGGGATAAAGCCAATATCTTAAAGGTCCTATGTCAACGTGAGTGGGATAAAGCCAATATCTTAAAGGTCCTATGTCAATGTGAGTGGGATAAAGCCAATATCTTAAAGGTCCTATGTCAACGTTAGTGGGATAAAGCCAATATCTTAAAGGTCCTATGTCAACCTGAGTGGGATAAAGCCAATATCTTAAAGGTCTTATACCAACGTGAGTGGGATAAAGCCAATATCTTAAAGGTCCTATGTCAACGTGAGTGGGATAAAGCCAATATCTTAAAGGTCCTATGTCAACCTGAGTGGGATAAAGCCAATATCTTAAAGGTCCTATGTCAACCTGAGTGGGATAAAGCCAATATCTTAAAGGTCCTATGTCAACCTGAGTGGGATAAAGCCGATATCTTAAAGGTCATATGTCAACCTGAGTGGGATAAAGCCAATATCTTAAAGGTCCTATACCAACGTGAGTGGGATAAAGCCAATATCTTAAAGGTCCTATGTCAACGTGAGTGGGATAAAGCCAATATCTTAAAGGTCCTATGTCAATGTGAGTGGGATAAAGCCAATATCTTAAAGGTCCTATGTCAACGTTAGTGGGATAAAGCCAATATCTTAAAGGTCCTATGTCAACCTGAGTGGGATAAAGCCAATATCTTAAAGGTCTTATACCAACGTGAGTGGGATAAAGCCAATATCTTAAAGGTCCTATGTCAACGTGAGTGGGATAAAGCCAATATCTTAAAGGTCCTATGTCAACCTGAGTGGGATAAAGCCAATATCTTAAAGGTCCTATGTCAACCTGAGTGGGATAAAGCCAATATCTTAAAGGTCCTATGTCAACCTGAGTGGGATAAAGCCAATATCTTAAAGGTCATATGTCAACCTGAGTGGGATAAAGCCAATATCTTAAAGGTCCTATACCAACGTGAGTGGGATAAAGCCAATATCTTAAAGGTCCTATATCAACCTGAGTGGGATAAAGCCGATATCTTATGTCCTATGTCAAAGTTGTTTTTACAATATTTTTTTATTTTCACATTTATTTTTAATGAATAACTATAAATTAATTGATCCCACACATAATCTTTCCATAATTAACTCAAGATAATATTTTTAAAAAGTCTTGTTCTGGACGACAAGGGGGTTTCCTGAATAATTTGTGGCTAAATATAGCATGGTCACCATCTTTTGTTTCTTTGTGAGTTGTCTGCAAAGAACTATGTAAAACATTTACATGTGTTGAATGTATACGCATAAAACAGTGACGTCACTAGTTAATGCGTGTGACACACTCTTAAGATTCCCCTCTCAAATACATATTTTTCTACTAATAAATGGAATTATTTGGTTGTAATTTTTATAGGCATATAGCTGAAGGTATAAAATATATTGTTTTAAAGCAAAAATTAATAAATATTTTTGGCGAGATCACCATTATTGCAACTTTGACACAGCATCTTTAAGACAGTAATCAGTTATTTTATTTATTCTGCAATCTACATAAAATGAAAAATTTACAAAATGAACCATTTTATTTCACAACTTTACTATTTTCCAGAGTACTAGGTCCAGTCCAAAACACAATAGTTCTTAAATGACAACAGTTTATTTCTTATTTAAAAAAAAAAATTGTCTTCAAAACAGTTTTTAAAAATGAAAGCCATTAATTAGAAATAAAAGAATAAGTAACTTTGAAAAAGACAACATTTCTTTGCTGGCCATAACCAGTCTAGCTATTAAGCTAAATAATGACATCCAGTTATAAAACCTATAATTGTAGTAACTGATTGTACCAAGGTCAAGGTCAAGGTCAAAGGGTTTTACGTGCACGTTCAGAGCAAGCTGTTGTAGCGCATGCCTGTCGTGGGCACAGGTGCCGGCCTTGGCCGGCCTCTCTGCCCAAGACAGGCTGATTGTACCTATAAACATCCACAGTTATAGCCAGAATTATAATACCTACAATCACAATACCTTTAATCTCATTAACAACATATCAATAAATACTATTGTAATTTGTACTGCATGTTCCCTTCGGTCTTTCTGTAAAATCAATTCTTAATGGCACATGCATGCAGCTGTTCAATAACCCTCTTTGTTACAGGATTTACTATTGGCTGATGTTTGTGTTGCATAAAAATTCATTATACCCGCATATATTTCACAATTGTCTTATATAAACCCAGTTAATACTTCTGTTCACACTTAAGCTTCTGTGTCAAAGAATATTGCATCAATTTCCAAAGCAAAAGACAAATTACGGAGGTTTATTTTTGGTGAATCAAAAATGATTTATTTTCATCAGGAAGTGGGATTTATTTCTCCCTGCCAGACTTGTCTGATGCCCGAGGTGTGAGAAGAGCTATGACTGATCCCGTTATTTATTTCTAAATGATTCCTTTAAAGCTTAATATACTGAATAGAATTAATTTAGAGCAGGTAGATATTTCCAGCATTTTTCTTTGAATATTATATAATAAACAAAATATATGTGTGTGTGTGAGTATGTGTGTGGGACACACACACACACACACACACACTCACACTCACCCCCCCCCCCCCACACACACACAAAAGGATTGGGCACAAGTTATCCTGATACCCTCTCCTATTAAAATATTAGTTACCTCACAATCGATGTGCCTTAAATTGAAATCAATTTATCTTAGTCTTGTGACATAAATCAATTGTTTTAGTTTTAAATCTTAAAATAAAGTATTTTTATTTTTGTATTTTGTAATAAAGTGTTTTTATTTTGGACTCCACTTTTTTGCACTGATATTGATTGTTTTTAGTTTTGTTCCTTGAAATCAACAATTGGTACTACATGTATGCCTTGAAATTGATTGTTTTTAATGTACCATATGGAAATCCCAAAACAATTTTGTCTTTTAAATAATTGCTTTTAGTTTTGTTCCTTAAAGTCAACTGTTAGTTTTACTTGAAATCAATTGTTTTTAACGTACCATATGAAAATTCCAAAACAATTTTGTATTTTAAACAATTGTTTTTGTTTTTTTTGTGCCTTAAAATCAACTGTTAGTTTGATGTCTTGAAATCAATTGCTTTTATAGTTTTGTGCCTTTAAATCAACTGTTAGTTATTTTATATGCTTTTAATTAACAATTGTTTTTAGTTTTATGCCTCGAAATGAACAATTAGTTGTATGCCTTGAAATCAACTTGTTTTATTATAATGTTTTATGTTTCTGTATGTATTATTTAAAGGAACATACCCTAGTTTCAACACGTGAAAATTAACACTAAGTTTAGTTAATCTACAAACCTGTAACACATTTGGATAAAGTTAAACTGAGTGAAACATGAGTCTGTGACTTTGAAATGGTGAAATACCCTCTAAAAACAGACTAAAACTCAACCCCATAACTGTTACTTCTCAGACTCACGTGCGTTTTTAAAAATATGAGAAATGCATGTTGTGATGTTAAAAACACCAGGATGACCAAAAGACTTCAAATGTATGAAAATTGATAATCTAAACCATAAAATCTAAGTAAAGTATGATTTCAGTATGCCTTAATGATTCAAAACTATGGTTATATGTCCCTTTAATAAAACTTTAGAGATATTAAATAGAGATGAAATGGCTGCAGTAGTTCTGAAATAGCCAGTGATGATTCTCTCATTTCCACAACTCCATTTCCCCAAATCCATCTGAGGGCCTCAGGGAAGATTAGCTTTTGCTAACTGTGTTACCCTCACCAAATAAAGAATTTATTATTATTATTATTATTATCACTCGCCACAGGGCGAGACGTAGCCCAGTGGTAAAGCGCTCACTTGATGCGCAGTCAGTTTAGGATCAATCCCCATCGGTGGCCCCAATGGACTATTTCTCGTTCCAGCCAGTGCTCCACAACTGGTGTAACAAAGGCTGTGATATGTACTATCCTGTCTCTAGGATGGTGCATATAAAAGATCCCTTGCTGCTTATCAAAAAGAGTAGCCCATGAAGTGGTGACAGCAGGTTTCGTCTCTCTAAATCTTTGTAGTCCTTAACCATATATCTGATGCCATATAACCATAAATAAAATGTGTTGAGTGTGTTGATAAATAAAACATTTCCTTCCTTCCTTCCTTCCTATCACTTGCCACAGTCTCTGCCCTGACCTTCAGCCTCTCAAATACATCACTTTAACAGTCTAGTTTGATTTTTCAGTCTTAATACTAGATGTCAGGGAAAAAATGCAAATCATGGAGTCGTGCAGTGTGCCAACTTGCCCAGTCAAGCTGATGACCATTGGGATACACTGGCAGAATAAATGAATGCTGCTATAGGTGTTAGACAATTAAATATCCAATAGAAACTGACATTGTTGAAGAAAAAAGACAAATTGTCAATTTCCCTCAAAGGACTGGTACTTGTAAAAACAGTGAAACATGCTCTAGCAAACACATCTTATAAGCAGCCTCAAATCATCTACACTAAAACTCTTCTAAACTGGTGTAATAGCCCAAAATATAACCCCCGCCAAACTATACCCGGGGTTAAAGTGGGCTAGCCTGTTTTATACCCCTAACCCTAACCCTCATTTTTTATTACTAACCTGTATACAAAACAAATAAATAAATAATAATAATAATAATAATAAACGCTTTAAAAGAAAAGCAACTATTGCCTTCATAAAAATAAAACTATTATAGATAAGTCATTTTAGAAGATATTTTGATATTCTCTAGCCCAAAATGTATAAATTATGATGAAAAAAACACACATCTGGACATTGAAGTACAAACTATCCTGTTTTATACCCCAGGATATATTCTGGGCTAGTCCAGTTTATACCCTGGGTATAGTTTGGTGGGGGGGGGGGGGGGGGGCTATTACACCGTGAACCTACAGGACCAAGTAAAAAGTCCAATTATAAGAGGTACCGGGGGTATATGGTTTAGAGAAGTAGCCAACTGGTTTTGTTTTTTAGCACAAACATTAATACTGCCTTTTTATCACTAATACTTTCACTAGGGATGTTCCTATCAGTACAATTGGTATTTTAAACAAGTAAACAAAGTCAGGTGATGTCTAGTACTACAATAGAATTCCATAGTAAACAGTGGGAATCCTGTAAAATGTTACTCTGCTAATTGCAAAACTCACCATGCATATACATGTACTGTAGCTGTTTCTCGGATAATAGGCATTTACCAAATGGTCTCATCTTCCTTTTCTCTGTGTTTGTGTTACTAGTGGTGAACTGTAATTTTATTAAGGCTTCAGTTCTGCTAATAGTGCGGTGCAGTGCAGTGTGGTGCGGTGCAGTGTGGTGCGGTGCAGTGCAGTGTGGTGCAGTGCAGTGTGGTGCGGTGCAGTGCAGTGCAGTGTGGTGCGGTGCAGTGCAGTGCGGTGCGGTGCAGTGCAGTGTGGTGCGGTGCGGTGCAGTGTGGTGTGGTGCAGTGCAGTGTATGGTGTGGTACAGTGCAGTGTGGTGCGGTGCGGTGTGGTGTGGTGTGGTGTGGTGTGTGTGGTGCAGTGCAGTGTATGGTGTGGTACAGTGCAGTGTACAGTGTGGTGTGGTGTGGTGTGGTGTGGTGTGGTGTGGTGTGGTGTGGTATTGTGTGTGGTGTGGTATTGTTTTGTGTGTTGTGTTGTGTTGTGTTGCTGTTGCTTTTGTGTTTGCTTTTATCTGTTTATTTTGTATTTATTATTTTAATTTAAGATGCACAATTCTGTAAATGCATTTATAACAATACCTTTAACCCATTGTTTTGGTATACCACTGATATATTATGTGGATAAAAGTAAAATAAAATTGGTGGTTTTAAAACTATGCTAACTTTGACAGTTTTGTGATATCCCCTCAAGGACACTATCCGGAGTGCACAGTTTGTCCATCCAGGCCATATATTATGATTAGAGGTTGGTGAGAGAGAAGTCAATGTAGTGACCTTTCACCTTGAGCCATGCTCTTGGCTTACTGTAGGTTGGTGCTATAGTACTGGGATGTGAACACCTGGCTTACTGTAGGTTGGTGCTATAGTACTGGGATGTGAACACCTGGCTTACTGTAGGTTGGTGCTATAGTACTGGGATGTGAACACCTGGCTTACTGTAGGTTGGTGCTATAGTACTGGGATGTGAACACCTGGCTTACTGTAGGTTGGTGCTATAGTACTGGGATGTGAACACCTGGCTTATTGTAGGTTGGTGCTATAGTACTGGGATGTGAACACCTGGCTTACTGTAGGTTGGTGCTATAGTATTGGGATGTGAACACCTGGCTTACTGTAGGTTGGTGCTATAGTACTGGGATGTGAACACTTGGCTTACTGTAGGTTGGTGCTATAGTACTGGGATGTGAACACCTGGCTTACTGTAGGTTGGTGCTATAGTACTGGGATGTGAACACCTGGACTAGCTCTGGCACTCGCCAAATTTGCCAATTGAGAATTTCAAAAATAATGTAATAATTTATATTTTGTCAGAAAATAACGTTTTCTGCAATTTTTTTAAGTTTAGTAGATAATTTAGTGAAATGTTCTGCTAACCCAGAGCTAGCTCTAGAACAGTGTTATTATGATTCACAATTGCTAGTGATCAGGTGGTGGGATATGAACCCAGTACCCCCCAGTTTTAAAAATGATGGCTTAACCACTGCACCTTTAAGGCCAGTTGCTTCTTTGTGTGTCTTCAACCTCATCAACCTGAACAGTATTACCATGATCCACAATCACTGGTGATCAGGTGGTGGGATATGAACCCAGTACCCCCCAGTTTTAAACATGATGGCTTAACCACTGCACCTTTGAGGCCAGTTGTTTCTTTGTGTGTGTTCAACCTCATCAATCTGAACAGTGTTATCATGATCCACAATTGCTGGTGATCAGGTGGTGGGATTTGAACCCCAAACCTACCAGTTTAACCGCTTAACCGCTGCACCTTTGAGGCCAGTTCCTTCTTTGTGTGTCTTCGACCTCATCACTCTGGACACAATTACCGTGATCCATAACGACTGATGATCAGGTGTACAATATGCAGCCATTAAGCAGACAATCAACAAATGAAAACCGTATGAATGGAACTGTCTCCTAATGAAATGCGGTGGAAAGACTCCAGCTATCATTGGCAGCAAAGTGCCCTCATTTGCTATTATTTCTCCTGTCCTTTGTACAGCCTCCCAACAGGGATATTTGGACAATAAATGACCATGTTAATTACCAGTGGCTGACTGAAGGCCTTCAAGCTGTGAGTCTTGGCTTATTAGAAGTTGGCTTGGGTGACGGCTGATTGACAGGGTCTTGAAAGAATGGTCATATTCGAGGAATCTATGGAGGTCTTCTCCAAACACGACCCTTTGGCTCGCTGGGGGGAAATATTAATGAAAGATGGGATAGTGTGGCATTGCGTCCATACCGATGGAAGACAGCACAGTGATAAGGGGGATCCAAGAAGCTCGATTTATGAGATGCGAGCGGTTCTGTTATTAAAAGAGGAAACCAAAGGAATGTTGGTTTTGGTATGTTTGTGATCAGGAAAACATGCACACGTTGTTTAATCAGTTAATTAGAAATGAAAAAAAAAGAAGAGAGGAATATTTGTTTACTAACACCTCAGCATAGTGTTTAATTATAACTACAAAGAAAAATAATAATGTTTGTTTAATGAAATATCAGTATACATTGTTTTAGGGTGAGAAAGGGAGAGAGAAAGAAAGAGGGAGGGAGATGGAGAAAGAAATCAAGAAAGAAAGAAAGAAAGAGAGAGACACACACATAAAGAGATACAGAGAGATATAGAGAGATATAGAGAGGGTGAGACAAAGAGATATAGACATAAAAAGAGACAGAGCTAGCTAACTATATAGACAGAGAGAGAGAGAGAGAGAGAGAGAGAGAGAGAGAGAGAGAGAGAGAGAGAGAGAGAGAGAGAGAGAGAGAGAGAGAGAGAGAGAGAGAGAGAGAGAGAGAGAGAGAGAGAGAGACAGAGAGACAGAGAGAGAGACAGAGAGAGAGAGAGAGAGGGGGGGGGCGGACGGACAGACATGACAGAGAGACAGATAGATGGATAGATGGAAAGGAATCTCTTCTGCCACATATGCTCCTCCTCTGTAACAGAAGCAATGTCTCTTTTATAAGCACTTTTTCAGAGTGAAGAATTCACACACACGTGTACCACAGCCTTTGTGAGACATTTTTATCTAGCTTTGACTTACTATTCTGCATTTTCCATTGCCTGTTATATAGTCATTATGTTTTTTTATTTAACGACATGCTCAACACATTTTATTTACAGTTATATGGCGTCAGACATAAGGTTATGGACCACATAGATATAAAGAGAGGAAACCCGCTATCACCACTTCATGGGCTACTCTTTTTTTTATTAGCAGCAAGGGATCTTTTATATGCACCATCCCACAGACAGGATAGTACATGCCAAGGCATTTGTTACACCAGTTGTGGAGCACTGGTTGGAACAAGAAATAGCCCAGTGGGGCCACCGATGGGGATCGATCCTAAACTGACCGTGCATCAAGCGAGCACATTACCACTGGACTATGTCCCGCCCCCTGCCTGTTATATAATCATTACACTAATGCTGAAAATGGAAATATCTATACTACATGAGTACAACTGATACTTCTATCCATGCATCATCAAAATTTAATGTTTGTTTTGTTTAATAACACCACTAGAGCACATTGATTTATTTATCATCAGTTGTCGGATATTAAACATTTGGTAATTTGTGTGACACCCACTACATTTTTGCCATTAAAAGCACAGGATTTTTGGCATGCACTTTCCTACAGATGTGATAGCACATACCATGGCTTTTAATGAACCAGTCATGGGACACTGGTTGGAACAGAAAAACAAACCATCAGAGAATGGGTCCACTGAAAGAATTCGATCCTTCGACTTAATCCCTTAAAGTCGTAGACCCTAGCTACTTTCAACCCATGAAATGGACACCAAGTTTGAAAGGAAGGAAATCTTTTATTTAACGATGCACTCAACACATTCTATTTATGGTTATATGGCATCAGACATATGGTTAATGACCACACAGATATTGAGAGAGGAAACTGGCTGTCACCACTTCATGGGTTACTCTTTTTGATTAGCAGCAAGGGATCTTTTATATGCACCATTCCACAGACAGGGTAGTACATACCACAGCCTTTGATATACCAGTCATGGTGCACTGGCTGGAATGAGAAATAACCCAATGGGCCCACCGATGGGGATCGATCCCAGACTGATTGTGCATCGAGCGAGTGCTGTACCACTGGGCTACGTCCCACCTCTCTAAGTTTGGTTAATCTACAGACCTGTAACACATCTGTACCATACAATATGTTTACAAGCTACAGACCTGTAACACACCTGTACCATACAATATGTTTACAAGCTACAGACCTGTAACACCACTGTACCATACAATATCTTTACAAGCTACAGACCTGTAACACATCTGTACCATACAATATGTTTACAAGCTACAGACCTGTAACACATCTGTACCATACAATATGTTTACAAGCTACAGACCTGTAACACCACTGTACCATACAATATGTTTACAAGCTACAGACCTGTAACACATCTGTACCATACAATATGTTTACAAGCTACAGACCTGTAACACATCTGTACCATACAATATGTTTACAAGCTACAGACCTGTAACACATCTGTACCATACAATATGTTTACAAGCTACAGACCTGTAACACCACTGTACCATACAATATGTTTACAAGCTACAGACCTGTAACACATCTGTACCATACAATATGTTTACAAGCTACAGACCTGTAACACATCTGTACCATACAATAAGTTTACAAGCTACACACCTGTAACACATCTGTACCATACAATATGTTTACAAGCTACAGACCTGTAACACATCTGTACCATACAATATCTTTACAAGCTACAATAAAGTGAAACAGGAGTCTGTAACATTGAAACAGGGAAATACCCTTAAAAATAGTCTCCGTAACCGTTACTTCTCAGAGGTACGTGCATTTTTTTTAGAATATGAAAAATGCATTAATGGTATTACAAAGACCAGGATGACCAGAAACAGCTCAGATGTACAGAAATTAATATTCTAAATAATAAAATATAAGCAATTTCTGATTTCCTATAGTGAAAAATATGCCACAGTGTTTAAAAACTAGGGTCTGTTACTTTAAGACGAACACTCTACCCTCTGAACTAAATCTTAAAACCCCATGCATCATCATCAGTACAAGTCAATTCATGCATCTTTTGAAAAAATTAATTGATCTATTGAGAGCGGTACCTTTTCCTTCTTCGCGTTTCATTCACTACACCCAATACATCTTTAATCTTTGTTCTCGCAGTCAATAGCAGCATGGATGGATTTAAATGAAAATATTACCATAAAAAGCAGCTTGTTCCATTGGATGTAATATCATTTATAATAAATGGGACATTGTGTTGTATGTTGTGTTATTGAACGAAGTGACATCACACGCAAAAAATATAACACTAATTCCAATATACCCCAGAGTATACTACAAACAGAACCTGTACGGAGTTGAACTCATTACAAAAACAAAGTATGGACAAGCAAACCTGGCTTTAGCAGCCACCGAAAGGAAAAAACAAGTAAAGTTTGTTTTATTTAACGACGCCACTAAAGCACATCGATTTTTTATCTTATCATCGGCTATTGGACATCAAACATATGGTCATTCTGACACTGTTTTTTTTAATTAAGGAAACCCGCTATTGCCACATAGGCTACTCTTTTATGACAGGCAACAAGGGATCTTTTATTTGCGCTTCCCACAGGTAGGATAGCACAAACCAAGGCCTTTGTTGAACCAGATATGGATCGCTGGTCGGTGCAAGTGGTTTACACCTACCCATTGAACCTTGCGGAGCACTCACTCAGGGTTTGGAGTCGGTATCTGGATTAAAAATCTCATGCCTTGACTGGGATCCGAACCCAGTACCTACCAGCCTGTAGACCGATGGCCTAACCACGACGCCACCGAGGCCAGTTCCACTGAAAAGAAGTACATGTATCAAAAATACAGTTGGCTATTAACACAGGTCAGTTTGTATATGATGATTTGGGAGAATTTGGCTGTTTAATACAAGTCACTTTATATGACATCAGATGATTTGGGAGTATAAAAACATGGCCTCTAAACACAGGTGGTTGCTTGATACAAGTCAGTGTGTACTATATTAGATGGTTTAAGAGTATAAAAATGTGTCCTCTTAATACATGTGGCTGCTTAATACAGGTCAGTGCATATTATATTAGATGACTTTGGAGTATAAAAACATGGCCTCTAAACACAGGTGGTTGCTTAATACAAGTCAGTTTGTACTATATTAGATGGTTTAAGAGTATAAAAATGTGGCCTGTTAACACAGGTGGCTGCTTAATATAGGTGGCCACAAGAAAAGATTTGACTGTACTGTGTATACAGCCAAACCAGTATTACTTAAGCAACCACAAACGGGAACATAAAATATTATCTTTAATACAGGTGGGTGCATAAAACAGATCAGTAAATTTGTATTAGATGATTTTTAAGAATATGAAAAGTGGTCTCTTGAGACAGGTGGTGGGTTAGTCAAGGTGGTTGTTTGAGCATCTTTCTTTTTTTTCTTTATTATCGTGCTTATATCCATTTAAGGTTCAAGCACGTTGTCCTGGACACACCTCACCATTCTGGGCTGTTAGTACAGGGCAATGGATTAGTTGTTAATGGTTAGTATAGTTAGTGAGAGAGAAGTCAGTGCAGTGGCCATACACCTACCCACTAAGTCGATAACTCGCTTTGGGTGCATGGGAGCTGTTACCGGGATGTGAACCCAGTACCTATGAGCCTTAAGTCTGATGGTTTAAACACTACACCACTAAGGCCGGTTGTTTGAGAAGGTTACACTGAAGATTAATAAAATACTATAATGGTTGCTAGTCTTGGTAAAATATAATAATATATAATTACATAAATAAATTACATTAAGGACATGCATGTGTAACATTTTGTTCAGTGAACTGACATGATGAAAAATTAAATATAAACTATATCATAAAACTTATATACCACTGGGAGTCATATATATATATATACATTTATATGACTCCCAGTGGTATATGAGTTTTATGATATATAATATATATATAGCAAACAGAAAACTTCAATGAGTTATTGTGTTTTTAAAGTTCATTGTTGTAAACTATCCCTGAAATATCACCACTGGGAGCTTATTTCAGTTCATTTCAACTTATCTTCGTGCTTATATCCAATTAAGGTTCAAGTACGCTGTCCTGGGCACACACCTATCTGGGCTGTCTGTCCAGGACAGTGGGTTAGTTGTTAGTGGTTAGTGAGAGAGAAGAGAGTGTAGTGGTCTTACACCTACCCACCGAGTTGTTAAAAACATTTCTGGGTGGGAGCTGGTACTGGGCTGTGAACACTGTGCCTACCAGCCTTTTGTCTGATGGCTTAACCACGACACCACCAAGGCCAGTTGGGAGCTTAAAGTTGGTACTACAGTGAGACCTATTTAAACCGGATCATATTTATCTGGTTTAGACTGAATCCGGTGTTTACAGGGTCACATTTTAGGATTTAGAAAATTCAGGACCATGAAACATGGCCGTTATGTTCAGGGTCTGGTTTAAACAGGTTTCAATGTACAGTGAATCTTCTGAAAACCAGACCCTCTATAAACCAGAATTCCCTAAAAAACTTACATTTTTCACAGTCCTTTTTTAAAAATCAGTACAGAATTTAACCTCTCTAAACCAGATACCTCTTAAAACCAGACATTTTACTTGTCTCAAGGGTGTCCAGTTTAGAGGGGTTTCACTGTATATAAACAAAAGTAACACGGCAATGATGTACATGTATTAATTATGTCTCAGAAGTTGTTATTAATTGCAATATTTTACAACTAGGTGTCATGTGTGATATACAGTATAGAGGATATTTCATGTTTTTTGTCAAATATCATTTATATCTCACGTTGTGAAGTTTGCAATCATATCACATTCGTCGCACAAGCGCTACTCGTGAGATATGATTGCAAATATCACTCGAGATATAAATTATATTTGACAAAAAACATGAAATTTTTTATTTATTATATAACTTTTGGCAATTTACTTAATTTATTTTTAAAATGCCAGCAGCAAAATAGTTCCAGCTTTCTTACAGTGAAGATAACACTTTTTACAGTGACGATAACACATTTTAGAGTAAAATAGTGAAATTTTCACTCTAAAATGGGTTATGATCACTGAGTGACTGACAACACTTTTATTTCACTGATATTTTAAGATATTTCACTAAATATTATATAATAAATATAACTATTGGACTATTGTTAGCAGTAAGTTGTTGAATTCATTATTAAAAATTCACCCGAATAAAATACACTGGGTTTTATATTGGAAACAAAACACTGCTGAGGAAATTGTATCACTTAACAAAATACAAAATTGAAAAAATATAAATACATAAAACTAACTAACTAAATAAATAAAATTATAAATAGTAATAATCTGGTACCAGTGGGTATCATATTGTAGTATTACGACAAATTAACTAGCAAACTGCCATTCATTATTGAGTTGTTGAATTCATTGTGAAAAACATCAGACAATTGATATCAGTTACCAGACATGTTGAGTTATTCAATTCCCAACCAGTACTTCATGACTGGTGTATCAAAGTCTATGGTATGTGTTGTCCTGACCATGAGAAAGTATATGTAAAAATTACCTTGCTGCTTTGCAATAGAAATATCTTAAGATGTTGTTCTGTCTGTTGTAAAATGCATATAAAAGAATCCTTGCTGTGTTTTAATAGATATATCCTATGTGATTGTCTGTTGTAAAATACATACATGTATAAAAGAACTTGCTGTTTTTAAGAGAAATATCCAATGTTTTGTTCTGTCTGTAGTAAACTATGTATGAAAGAATCCTTGCTGTGTTTTAATTAAAAAAATATCTTATACTCTGTTCTGTCTGTACTAAAATACATATAAAAGAATCCTTGCTGTGTTTTAATAAAAATATCCCGTGTTGTTCAGCCTGTTGTAAAATACATATAAAAAAACTATTTCTACTCTCTTGCTGCTTTTTAATAGAAATATCCTATATGGTGTTCTATAGCTATTGTCAAATACATATAAAAGAATCCTTGCTGTGTTTTAATAGATATTTTCTATGTGGTTCTGTCTGTTGTAAAATACATATAAAAGAAGTATTTCTGCTTTTTAATAGTAATATCTTATATGCTGTTCTACATGTATTGTAAAATACATATAAAAGAACTCTTGTTGCTTTTTATCTGCTCTAAAATACATACACAAAAAACCTTCCTCTGATGACTATTAGTCAGAATTACCAAATGTTTGACATCCAATGTGCTCTAATGGTGTTGTTAAATAAAATAAACTTTATATATACATGTATTATGGCACTGTGTATAAAAATCATATAAACCAAGAGTGATAGTGACTAGCCTTTAGAAATGTTTAAGTTTTATAGACATTATAATAAAATACATCTCTATTTCGGAGTCTGCAGCAATAACCACATGTTAGACACCAAACATTGGTACTTTAAAATGTCATTAAACAAATGATTCCTTTGTTTCCTTAACTGACCAGGTTTTTGTGTTACTGAATGAATCAATAACTGAACCCCTGCGTGTGCTGTAACCTCACCGTGGTGCAGGGGTGTAACATTCTCTTTGAGAATGGCCAATACAGCACAAAATTGAAGTTTTGAGTAAAATTCAGTATCCGTAAAATTCTGTGATATTTGTGTTTTTGCACAGTTCTTTACACTGTTTTTGTTTAAGTCTTGAATTTTTATATTGATGTTGATCATCACTTTATTTATTTGCATTACCATAGTTTGACACCCAATAGCCGATGTATTGTTCGTGCTGGGATGTCGTTAAACATTCATTCATTCATTCATTCATTCATTCATTTCATTCATTCATTCATTCAATAACTAAAAAAAAGGAGAAAAAAGCTGCATATGTATAGAAGTCATTGTTGATATGAAAGGAAATAATTGTACCACAGGGAGTCATAAATTCATATATATACATTTTCTTTCAGCAAATTACTTAAATGTAAATGGGTTACTGTAACACCAAATTAATTATTGAAAAAGACACCAAAACATGATACTGTCAGGTGTCATATATATATCTAGGTTGGACCCAGCAAATATTTTAGTGGGTGGACCACAGGCTAATTAAGGACACATGAACCAATTCCTGAGAAGAGCACTTCAGTAAAAGTGTAAAAGTTTGACATTAGTGATGGAACTTATGCAGGGGGTCTAGACTGTGGAAAGTATGCTTTAAAAAATTTAATTTTGACCCTAAAATGCTCCTCTTCCACACATGCCAGGGGGTGTGGGGTGGGGGTGGGACAGATCCCCTAATCCCCACTTTGTTTCCATCCTTGCATATTAAAACATGCATATACCACAACACACAATACACGATGCTATAGTATCGTGTATTGTGTGTTGCGATATATGTATGTCAAACTTTACACACAATATATTGTGAGTATTGTTTGACATATACCACAAAACAGAACTATGATAGGGTGGGACATAGCCCAGTGGTAAAGCGCTCACTTGATGTGCGGTCGGTTTGAGATCGATCCCCATTGGTGGGGC
This sequence comes from Gigantopelta aegis, assembly GCF_016097555.1. Classification (NCBI taxonomy): domain Eukaryota; kingdom Metazoa; phylum Mollusca; class Gastropoda; order Neomphalida; family Peltospiridae; genus Gigantopelta; species Gigantopelta aegis. The sequence goes on along the minus strand of NC_054700.1, from coordinate 41,600,376 downwards.
CCATGCATTGGGCCAATTCTCATTCCAGCCAGTGCACCATGACTAGTATATCAAAGGTTGTGGTATGTGCTATCCTGTCTATGGGATCATGCATATAAACGATACCTTGCTAGTAATAGAAAAATGTAGTGGGTTTCCTCTTTAAAACTATAATATTATGTCAAAATTACCAAGGAAGTAAATGTTTTATTTAACGACGCACTCAATACATTTAATTTACTGTTATATGGCATCAGACATATGGTTAAGGACCAAACAGATATTGAGAGAGGAAACCTGCTGTCGCCACTTCATGGGCTACTTTTTTTCGATTAGCAATAAGGGATCTTTTATATGCACCATCCCACAGGCAGGATAGTACATATCACAGCCTTTGTTACACCAGTGGTGATGCACTGGCTGGAACAAGAAATAGCCCATCGACGGGGATCGATCCCAGACCGACTGCACATCAAGCGAATACTTTACCACTGGGCTATGTCCCACCCCCCCACCCCACCCCTGGTCAAAATTACCAAATGTATCATTCCAACAACTGATGATTAATTAATCAATGTGCTCTAGTGGAGTTGTTAAACAAAACAAACTTTAACTTTTGTAATGTTGTTCTATGCACATATATATGTGCATTCAGCAATAGCCGATGACTAATTAATCAATGTGCTCTAGTGGTGTCGTTAAACAAAACAAACTTTAACTTTTGTAATGTTGTTCTATGCACATATATATGTGCATTCAGCAATAGCCGATGACTAATCAATCAATTTGCTCTAGTGGTGTCGTTAAACAAAACAAACTTTAACTGTTGTGTGTTATGTTTGACATACATACACATTGTATACACCACAGAGGAACATGTGCTAGGTTCTGTCAGTACAAGCATTGCATGCAACCAGCTCTGTGAGAAACTAATTACTGGAGAGAGTCTGTCTCTCTCTTCCTACTGCCTGGTGTTTGCTTGGGGAGTTGTGCTAGCGCGTTTAGTTATCATCGGCTGTACGCGCTGACTGCTACTGCTCTCCCAATCGCTGGAGTGGCCACGCGGGTAAAAATCCAGCAGGCGGTTTGTGAAGTAACCACCACACTGTGGTCAAAACTGTCAGTGCCACCGCATGGGGTCTGTAGTTGTCAGTCGGAACATGTGGTTGTGAAGATAGTCTCAAGACATTCTTTTGGAGAAGTGTGTGTATGTGTGTGTCGATCAGTAGATGACCGGTATGTATTGTTAGCATATGCAGTTAGAGGTGTTTAGATAATATTATTGTAACTGGTGTTTGAATGCTGGTTCTGTAAATTCCATTGAATAATTTGAAATGCCTTTGTAATAATACTGGTATGTATAATATATATATATATATATATATATATATATATATATATATATATATATATATATATATATATATATATATATATATATATATATATATATATAAATATATTAATAAATGTAGAATTTTTTAATGTAAATAATTAAAAATAAATATGATTATCATTGGTATAGTTATAACAAAATTTAAACAAAGACTGATTTTTATTTATTTCGGTTTATACATGTATTGCATTGCTGTTTATTAATATATATCATGTTAATTTAATCTTAAAAATAGTTTTTATAATTTTAAATTGATGCTATCATTAGTTTGATATTTATATATCATTGTATAAAAAGATGTTTCATAAGTAAATTAAAAAAAGCAAAACACAGAAATACAATCTCAGTTTTTATCATGTTAATGCTAGAATTGTTGAACATTGAAGTAACATAAATGAAGTTAACATTCCGTTTGTTAAAAATTTGTAATATTCATATAGATGTATTTTTAATAATAAAAATCAATATTTGCTAAATCAGACAATTCCCATTTGTTGCTAGTACTATTGTTATAATTTGTTGAATGCGGTAGGCTAAGATTAACCCAAATAAACTGTCAAGGGAAATAAATTAATAATAATCACATTTTTTTATTTTTCATCGCAAGACTGGTTAATTAAATTAATATTTGATTGAAATTATAGAAATAATATTGCTTTATAATTTAAAATATAGTTTTTATCTACCGTACTAAAATATTTTTAAAATTTAAAAAAGGGTAGAATTTATGATCTTCCTGTTCTATATATGGCAAAAATATTTTAATTACAACATTATTTTGTGGAACATGTATATAGTACTCCAGGGCCCAATTTTACGAAGAAAAAAAAAATCGGTTTGTTTAACGACACCACTAGAGCACATTGATTTATTAATCATTGGCTATTGGATGTCAAACATATGGTCATTTTGACACAGTTATAGAGAGAAAACCCGCTACATTTTTCCATTAGTAGCAAGGGATATTGTATATGCACCAACCCACAGATCCAGTTTTATGAAGTGATCTTAGCACTAACATCACCTTAAGTTTATAGCTACCTTATGGACTTAAGGTGATCTTAGCACAACCATCACCTTAAGTGTATAGCTACCTTATGGACTTAAGGTGATCTTAGCACAACCATCACCTTAAGTGTATAGCTACCTTATGGACTTAAGGTGATCTTAGCACTAAGATTTCTGCGTTAAACAGGGCCAAGGCCCCTCAGAACAATATCTGAAGTGGGGGGGGGGGGGGCACAAGCTTTAGAAGAGGGGGATGGGGCCACAATTTCTAGGGGGGGGGGCACAAGCTAAATTTTTTAATTCATTTATACATAGAGTAGGACAAAAAACAACAACATTTTCATCTTTAAGTTGGGTGAGACCAGGGCTCCCACCCCATCCCCCCCATGCCTGTACTATTGCACACATAAAACAACTCAAAACAATGTAATATGCACAGTCATCAAAGAATTAAAAATTTCAAATTATAATGAAACTATTTTCCAAAGAAAATCTTTGACATGTAAGTGTATAAACATATTACTTCTGACAACGTTCATTAATGTCTATACATGGTAAATGGCAGACCAGAGGTATGGTGTAATCAACGTCCAATCTGCGACAATAGTATTTCCTAGCAAGTGCACAAGGCCGTGAAATTAGAATAGATGAGTATTGACCCTGGGGTCAATAATCATTTTATAAATTTTTTCCCAATGACCTCGTTTTTCCCTTTTTATCCCATGATTTATTGATGATTATGTGCTCATACCAGTCTGGAAGAGAACTTAGCTAATAAGCTTTTTACAATACAAGGGAGTAGGGTGTGGTTTGAGTTAAAGTTTGTTTTGTTTAATGACACCACTAGAGCACATTGATTTCTTAATCATATCGGCTATTTGATATCAAACATTTGGTAATTCTGACATAGTTTTAGAGAGGAAACCTGCTACATTTTTTCTGTTAGTAGCAAGGAATTTTTTATATGCACCATTCCATTTCTTAGTCATCAGCTATTTCATGTCAAACATTTGGTAATTCTGACATAGTTGTAGAGAGGAAACCTGCTACATTTTTTCTGTTATTGCACCATTCCACAGACAGGATAACACATATCACAGCCTTTGATATACTGGTCGTGATGCACTGGCTAGAACGAGAAATAACCCAATGGGCCCACCGATGGGGATTGATCCTAGACCGACCGCACATCAAGCAAGCTGTTAACCACTGGGCTACGTCCTGCCCTACTAGTCTCGAAGTGAACTTAGCTAATAATCTTTTTTGGTGTGGTTTTAGTGGAACAGAGTCAACATTTATGGACTTTGGTCTAAAATGTTATTGGAGAAGAAACCTGCTTTAGTTGCACATAATTATTAAACTACCACTTTCATTTTAATAGTGACAGTATAATCTACTGTGAAACCCCTCAAAACCAGACCCTCTGTAAACTGGACTTCCCTTTAAACCAGACATTTTTCATAGTCCATTTTTAAATATTAGTACTGAACATCTGTCCCAAACCAAGCCACTGATCATGCCAGAGACCCAGCTTGGAATAGACATGCCTGAACCTTAAATAGGACATATATGGGCATGTTAACAGAGTACAGGATCAGTACTCAACAGAACCTCTTTAAACTGGATACCCCTTAAACTGGACTGTCCAGTTTAGAGAGGTTTCATTGTATATGTATTTTCTAACAGACAGGACAATACCTTTGACTTACAATAACCTTTGTCACAGTACATTGCTATGGAGACGTGCAGTCATGGAGTATGGTTGTATAATATAACAGTAAAGAGACAAAGGGTTCTTTGAGAACAATGACCGGCCTCGGTGGCGCAGTGGTTAAGCCATCAGACTACAGGTTGGTAGGTCCAGGGTTCGCAGCCCGGTACCAGCTCCAACCCAGAGCGAGTTCTTAAGGCCACTACATCCTCTTCTCTCTCACTAACCACTAACCAACTAACAACTAACTCACTGTCCTGGACAGACAGCTGAGGTGTGTGACAAGGAGAGCGTGCTTGAACCTTAATTGGATATAAGCACGAAAATAAGCTGAAATGAAAAGAAAAGAATGGAGCCCAAATCCACTGTACACCCCAGTAATCAGGCAACATGCCATTGAACTACGTCACCGAGGATGAGGTACTAAGCTACAGCTAGCTAAACATAGATGATCATTCCTTAGTTTAGCCATGATCAGTCCATACTTAAATTCACCCATTATTAGTCCATAATTTACCTGTGACCTTTTAATCCTTTACCCATGATCAGTCAAATGTTTATCCATGATCAGTGCATTCTTTTTTAGCCATCAGCAGTCCATACCTTTCCCACGACTATAGTCTCTTCTTTACTCCTGATTAGCCCATGCTCTACCATCTAAAATGTGAGCTTTATACTCCTGATTAGCCCATGCTCTACCATCTAAAATGTGAGCTTTATACTCATGATTAGCCCATGCTCTACCATCTAAAAATGTGAGTTTTACTCCTGATTAGCCCATGCTCTACCATCTAAAATGTGAGCTTTATACTCCTGATTAGCCCATGCTCTACCATCTAAAATGTGAGCTTTATACTCATGATTAGCCCATGCTCTACCATCTAAAAATGTGAGTTTTACTCCTGATTAGCCCATGCTCTACCATCTAAAATGTGAGCTTTATACTCCTGATTAGCCCATGCTCTACCATCTAAAATGTGAGCTTTATACTCATGATTAGCCCATGCTCTACCATCTAAAAATGTGAGTTTTACTCCTGATTAGCCCATGCTCTACCATCTAAAATGTGAGCTTTATACTCCTGATTAGCCCATGCTCTACCATCTAAAATGTGAGCTTTATACTCCTGATTAGCCCATGCTCTACCATCTAAAAATGTGAGTTTTACTCCTGATTAGCCTATGCTCTACCATCTAAAAATGTGAGTTTTACTCCTGATTAGCCCATGCTCTACCATCTAAAAATGTGAGTTTTACTCCTGATTAGCCCATGCTCTACCATCTAAAAATGTGAGTTTTACTCCTGATTAGCCCATGCTCTACCATCTGAAAATGTGAGTTTTACTCCTGATTAGCCCATGCTCTACCATCTAAAATGTGAGCTTTATACTCCTGATTAGCCCATGCTCTACCATCTAAAAATGTGAGTTTTACTCCTGATTAGCCCATGCTCTACCATCTAAAAATGTGAGTTTTACTCATGATTAGCCCATGCTCTACCATCTAAAAATGTGAGTTTTACTCCTGATTAGCCCATGCTCTACCATCTAAAATGTGAGCTTTATACTCCTGATTAGCCCATGCTCTACCATCTAAAATGTGAGCTTTATACTCCTGATTAGCCCATGCTCTACCATCTAAAAATGTGAGTTTTACTCCTGATTAGCCTATGCTCTACCATCTAAAAATGTGAGTTTTACTCCTGATTAGCCCATGCTCTACCATCTAAAAATGTGAGTTTTACTCCTGATTAGCCCATGCTCTACCATCTAAAAATGTGAGTTTTACTCCTGATTAGCCCATGCTCTACCATCTGAAAATGTGAGTTTTACTCCTGATTAGCCCATGCTCTACCATCTAAAATGTGAGCTTTATACTCCTGATTAGCCCATGCTCTACCATCTAAAAATGTGAGTTTTACTCCTGATTAGCCCATGCTCTACCATCTAAAAATGTGAGTTTTACTCCTGATTAGCCCATGCTCTACCATCTAAAAATGTGAGTTTTACTCCTGATTAGCCCATGCTCTACCATCTAAAAATGTGAGTTTTACTCCTGATTAGCCCATGCTCTACCATCTAAAAATGTGAGTTTTACTCCTGATTAGCCCATGCTCTACCATCTAAAAATGTAAGCTTTATACTCCTGATTAGCCCATGCTCTACCATCTAAAAATGTAAGCTTTATTCACAATTTTCTCATACGTTTCCCTCTGGTGTCCTATCCATTACTCCTGAATCTCTTAGCCTAATAGAGGTGGGATTATAGCTCAGTGGTAAAACACCCAACATTGACTGCTACACCAGAGGTCATCTAGTATGACATATTCTGTCTATGAAAAACTGCATAATTTAAAAGATATCATGCAACAATTTGGCATTGGTGGTTTAGCCATCAGACATTAGGCTGATATGTTTTGAGTTTGCCTCCCGGTATTGGCTTCCATCCAGAGTGAGTTTAAACAGCTCAATGGGCAAGTGCAAGGCCACTATATATACACCAACGTTTCCCTCACTAACCATTAACAACAAGCCACTACCCTTTGTCCTGGACAGACAGCCCAGATAGAGGAGGTGTGTGCCCAGGACAGTGTACTTGGAAGTTTAATTGGATATAAGCACGAAATGACATGCAATGTAGTCCAATATAGTCCACAACTCCACTACTCCTTCCCTGTCAAGGGAAGAACTCTCTGGCAAATTCAGAAATTGTGCCCATGACAATCATGCTTGGACGGTTTTCCCAAATTACCCATAACCATACCTGTTTGGTAGGAGTAGTCCAAGTGGCAGTGGATTGTCATCTCTCACTGTCTAGACCCAAGTGTTGAAATAACCACATGTTCCACACGTGTAATAGCTCATGTAGTTTAACATGTGCCAAGGTGTATAAAATATTCCTTTCCTCATAGCCTTATGCACCAAACATAAAAAGCCCTTTTAAGGGCTAACCCAACAACAAAAAGGTTTCAACCATTGAGGTGCCATCTACTTTGGACATATATCATTCATCAGCTCGACAATTCCTTTAGGCCGAATGGCTGCAAATTAAAAGCACAATCTCTTAAATACATTTCATATGCAAAACAGTTAATTTTAGCTATATAATCCCTAAGGGAAACATTGCAAATTCTGTACCACCAAACACATCCCTCACACACTAGTCGGACTGCCAGTGCTACCTCGCTCCTTCCAGTGTGGACAATCCCCCCTTCACCCTCCCTCAACCCTTTCCTTTCCTGGACGGAAAGAAAGAAAAGAAAGAAATGTTTTATTTAACAATGCACTCAACACATTTTATTTATGGTTATATGGCATCAGACATATGGTTAAGGACCACACAGATATTGAGAGAGGAAACCCGCTGTCGCCACTTCATGGTCTACTCTTTTCAATTAGCAGCAAGAGTTCTTTTATATGCACCATCCCACAGACAGGGAAGTGCATACCATGGCCTTTGCTATACCAGTCGTGGTGCACTGGCTGGAATGAGAAATAGCCCAATGGGCCCACCAATGGGGATCGATCCCAGACAGACGTGATCTGAATGTGCATGTTACACTGCATGAACTTGAACTAGTCTAACTTTACTTCACCACATGACTTACTATAGCCCATATTTTACTCATTAGTGATCCATATACTTTACTCATGGTTAGCCAACAGTATACTCATAATTAACATATGGTTTGAGCAATTAACCAGCTCCATTTTACCCTGGAAAAAAAATTCATCCATATTTTGACCATACAGTGTTTGTGGAATATTCCAGTGGGAATGTCCAGGGGAATAAAAAAATCTACAGATCCCAAGAGGCGCGTGGAAGAAATGTGTCCATCACATGTATGCTGCATGTGGTAGGGCTTTAGCCATTACAAACAGAAGTCTGTGCTACTACTTCTAAATATTTTGGAACTCAATCCATGTGCAAGATTAAGTAATTGTTTGGAAGTGTTTGGGATAAGTGTGCAGGTGTAAAAATACCACTGAATATCCTTTGTTGTGGCAGATTCTGAGACAGATGTCTTTGGGTGGAAGCAGTGTTTTCCTCTGGCGCCAGTCTGTTAGGCAACCGGAGAGTGCAAATGAGTTCAAGAGGAACACATTAGAAACATGTTTGGAAGCATTTGGTTTTGTTAAAAGAAGATTTACTCTTTGTTACTGTCTATGGAAAAATGTTAATCTCTTTTTTAAGATGGCAGAATGCTGACTACACAGCCAGTGGTTAGCAGTGTTTGTTATGTTTATAATCTTTGATGATTTAATGTGTACATTGTGTATGTTTGAATGTCACTTTTTTATTTTTTAAAATTTTGTACAGTTCACAAAAACTGTAAGGCTTGTAATCAACTTTTGTAACTTTGTAATGAATACATGTACCTTTGGATGGATGGGTGTTTTGTAAGCAATGATTTGTTCAAGCCTAAAATATTCCATCAAAAATAATTTTATTGTAGCTGAAATGCTTGATTATTTGTTCAGTCTGAACATTGGAATTAGGATTTATATGGTTATAAGGGTTAAGGAATTATGGGTAAGGTTAGTTTTAGACTTAGAATAAACAATCTGGAGTATTTTATATTCTATAATTTTCTGGCAGATTCAATAGAACAGGACTTATCTGCCCAAGTTTTTGGCAACTCAGAAACATTTAACCCACCATGTTTATTAACCTAATTGTCAAACGCAATTGTTTTACCAAAATATCCACTTTCACCTTTACTATTTAAAAACACACATTTTAATTTGTATGTAATAGGTGTTGGTATAAATTGCTCATGTTGGCAGTGGCTAATGTCCCTATAATGGACAGAACTCTCTGGTGAAGTCAGAGGTTGTGCCCACGACAGGCATGCTTGAACAGTTCTCTGATGGAAGCATGCCCAAAATTACCCACCCACAGTGGCTAATGGGAATTTCCACTGAAGGGATTCGAACCATGGACCCTCTGTATGAGAGTCCAACACTTTACCAACTGAGCTAATAGGGACATTTCCACTACTATGGTATCCCTGCTATCTAAATCCCGGATCCAGTCTTGAAGAATATCTTGGTAATATTAAGATTACAGCCTGCCTGTCTGTCTGCCATGTTGGTAATTTATTAAATGTTCCCATTTGCTGATGTCAAACAAAGACATAAATGTTTTCAATTACATGATGACTGTTGAATTATACTGCCAGTAATTCTACACATCTTTAGAATTAAAAACAAATCACACATTTATGGCCTCTACTGTAAATTTAAGGCAGTCGATCTGGGCAACCAATTTTCTTAGAATGCACCCATTAGACCTAGATTTATCATTTGCCGTTGACATGACAAACATATGTGTGCTATTTTTATTTGTTTTTGTTTTTTTATATTGTTAACTTTATTTCTCTGAAATAAAGAATTCTGTACATCTATACATACAATATTTGATGTTTTGTGGTAGTATCCTGGGCCATTCATTTGAAAGAAATGTTTTATTTAACGATGCACTCAACACATTTTATTTATGGTAAATGGCGTCAGACATATGGATATAAGGACCACACAGATATTAAGCGAGGAAACCTGCTGTTGCCACTTCATCGGCTACTCTTTTCGATTAGCAGCAAGATATCTTTTATATGCACAATTCTATAGACAGGATAGTACATACCACAGCCTTTGATATACCAGTTGTGGTGCACTGGCTGGAGCGAGAAATAGCCCAATCAGCCCACCAATGGGGATCGATCCCAGACCGACCATGCATCGAGAGAGCACTTTACAACTGGGCTACATCCTGCCCCATTTTTTATTTAACAACGCACTCAACACATTTTATTTATGGTTATATGGCATCAGACATATGGTTAAGGACCACACAGATATTGAGAGAGGAAACCTGCTGTTGCCACTTCATGGGCTACTCTTTTTTATTGGCAGCAAGGGATCTTTTATATGCACCATCCCACAGACAGGGTAGTACATACCACGATCTTTGATATGCCAGTCGTGGTGCCATTCATTTGAATTAAGGAAGGAACGTTTTTATTTAACAACACAATGGGTTATTCTTTCTAATTAGCAGTAATGATCTTTTATATGCACAGCATCTCACAAACAGGATAGTATATACCATTGCCTTTGTTACACCAGTTGTGGACCACTGGCTTGAACGAGCCCACCGACAGGGATCAATTATGTGAATTAAGAGTTTATCTCTATATCAAAGTGAATAAATTCCTTAATAAGCATCAAAAGTGCATTAATTTGTCTTCAAATCTGGCTGGAACGAGAAATAGCCCAATGGGCCGACCGACAGGGATGGATCCCACACTGATCGTGCATCGAGCGAACGCTGTATCACTGGGCTACATCCCGCTCCTAAATAAAAGAGTCATTATTCTTATGCCAGACTTGAACAATAAAAGTTTGTTCATTTATTACACAGACACTTGCAAATGATACACTGAAAAGTGATGTGATACTTATCCAAATGTGTTTTGTTTTGTGCTTTGAAAAACATTGGATCATTGTAGTTTGACAGACACTTGCAAATCTTACAAAGAAAAAGTGATGTGATACTCAACCAAGTGTGTATTTTGTTTTGTGGTTTAAAACCCCCCCAAAAAAACTTTGATCAGTTTAGCTTGACAGACATTTACAAATGTTACATGAAAAGTGATATCACATACACATGTATACACTTAATCATATTTCTTTTATTTTTCAGTTGTGACAGCTTTTTCTTTTAAAAAATAAAAGAAACGGATGGCAAACTCCATATTGAACTGCAAAACACCACACCCAAGCACTTACGTGTCCAAAATAACAGAACACAGAATCTAAAAAGCCCCTAAGGATAAAAAAATCTGATGCGTGACATTGTTTGTGTTGGGACGATAACAGCAGCCGCCAAGAATCACAGCCTCTAACTGCATGTGCAGTGCATGTATATTTGTACAAGACATGCTTGGAAGCATTCATTCTCTTGAAACACGGGTTTATTTGTAAATGTGCGTACCTGAGATTCCGCAGGGACAGAAGGTAAAAAAATCAAAGTACCGACTACAGGACTGGTGTGTGTACCTGTAGCAGAACCAGGAGTTGAAGCTGATTTAGTGAGACAGGCGATGACTGGCTGATACTGCCGACGTGCTTCGTATTCTGGTCTGGACATTGCCAAACGGTTCCCTGTAACCGAGTGTAAGGTACATGCAGCTAATGAAGAACAGGCATTATCAGGCTATCATGGACATGTTGTGACTAAGTCGAGAAACCCAGTAGCACTGATATACGCTCCAGCATTGTTACGTACCTGGACGGTATCCTTCAGGTGTAATTAACACTGACTGACCATTGCTACCTTCAGATTCTGAAGAGCTGTAGGTTCTACAGGTGTGGTTCAACACAAGTGCATCAGTCATTATAATCTTTGAAAAATTGCAATCCAATTGTTTTTGTTCTATAAAACTTAATAACATATTCTGTACTTAATAACGTACCTCTCACACTCAAAGATATTATTTTATTTAGATCATGGAAAAATCTTACTAAAGGTCAAACCATTCTTCTTCCTTTTTTTTTTCTTGATCTTACTATAAAAATATTTATATTGGATAAGAAGGAGGAAGAAAGAAAAGCACTCTTGGGAAAGGAAAGCACTTTCAGGACATATTGTGTGTGGTCTGATTGGTAACCAGAGGAGGAGTATATCAGTTTTGTGTCTTCTTCGAGGAGAGCTCAGACAAAGGTGTATTATTCTCTGTGAAATTAAGGATGGACAGATCAAATGAATGGAGTGAAAGATAAAGCAGCACAAGGAATGTTTTGATTAAAGGATGACCAAACTGACAACATGAAGGACAACGCTTGGATACAAATTGTCTTCGACATGATCACAGTGTTCTCAACAGTCTTAACATACTCACCAGGTAAGAGGTCATTAATGTTTTATGTATACTCACCAGGTAATAGTTAATTAATGTTTTATGTATACTCACCAGGTAATAGTTAATTAATATTTTATGTATACTCACCAGGTAATAGTTAATGAATGTTTTTTGTATACTCACCAGGTAATAGTTAATTAATGTTTTATTTACACATGCCGAGTAAAAATTTATTAATATTTTATTTATATGACTAGGCAGTTAATGACTATTTTATGTTCATGAGATAATAATTAATAATAACATTTTATATATTTTAAGTTAGTTAATATTTTATGATATATTCATCATGTATAAATTAATTAATAATTTATGCTTATATCATTCCAAGTAACATTGATAATTAATAAATATTTTACGTGTATTCATCAGATAAAAGAGTTCATTAAAATGTTATATATTTATTATTACCTATTACCTGATGAATTTATATATATATATATATATATATATATATATATATATATATATATAAATTCATCATTATTACCTATTACCTGATGAATTTATATATATATATAAATTCATCAGGTAATAGGTAATAATAAATTAATATTTTACATATTGTACTTTTTAATTGATTAAAATATATCATCAACTTTAACATTCAAATTTTACAAATTCACTGTTAGTCATAATATTTAAAAGTACCGATATGAAGAACAATGCATTTTAATTGATTAAAGTAGCAGTACAGTTGAATACAGAAGAGGTTATTTAAACTTTCAAATAAGAAGTCATGGGGATTGATCCTATGACCTGGCACACATGAGTCTGAAACCCAGTCACCGAATTATATGTTGCTTTGAGCCTCACTTTTAACTTCTTCCACCTCATTACTTCCAAATATCGTAATGACTGCACAAACTGATGAATAAATCGGCGTGGACAAAAAAGTGCATGTGAATAGGTCAACAATAAGCTGCGATATAGATTTTCCAATTTACCAGCGGCGCAAATAAAAACACATTAAAATTTGACTGAAATAACAAGACAGAACACCGATGATCAAGGATGTGCATTTCAGCATTAAAAAAATCTCTCAACTAATTCGCGAGATATTGATCTACCTGTTGAGGCGGCTAAGTTGTTTATTTGGTAATCCAAGCGTTTCATCCGGTGTACCAGAGAATCCGCATATAGCACAGCCCCTCCAGGTACGTCAGTGGAATTATTTGTACAACAGTGTTACCCCCTTCTAAGTACATCAGTATAGTTATTTGTACAATAATGTTCTTCCTCTTGTATATATTAATTTTGGTCCATCCATTCATCCACAACCATTCATCTTTATATCCATCCATCCATCCATCCATCCATCAACCACCCATTCATCCATTCACCATCCATCCATTCACCATCAATCCATGTATCCATCCATCTATCCATCCATCAACCATTCATTCATCCATCCATACATCCATCATAACCACCAATTTATTGACCCACTCACATACCTACCCACCCACCCACTCATAAAAACCCACTCACCCAAACCCACCCATCCATCCATCCACCCGAAACCCACCTATCCATCCATCTATCGATCTATTCAATCACCCATCTATACATTTATCAATCCATATTCATTTATCCATCCATCCACCACCCAAAACCCACCCATCCATCCATCCATCCATCCATCCATCATAACCATCAATTCATTGACCCATCCATTCATCCACTCACTCACATACCTACCAACCCACCCAAACCCACTCATAAAAACCCACCCACTCAAATCCACCCATCCATCCATCCGTCCGTCTGTCCATCCATCCATCCACCCAAAACCCACCCATCCATCCATCTATTCAATCACCCATCTATACATTTATCAATCCATATTCATCCATCCATCTATCAACCAAAATACCACCCATTCATCCATCCATCCATGAGTCCACCTATTCATGTATCCATCCATCCATCCATCCATTGGCCCATCCATCCTTCCTTTCATTTATCCATCCATCATCTCTCCATCAATCAATCAATCAGTCCACCCATTCATGCATCCATCCATCCATCCATTAGTCCATCCATCCATCCATGCATACATCAATTCACTTATCATCCATATATCCATCCATCCATTCATACATCCATCCTTTCATTTACCCATCCATCATCCATTTATCCATCCATCCATCAATCAGTCCAACTATCCATCCATCCATCTCTCCATCCATCCATCTATTCGATCACCCATCTATACATTTATCAATCCATATTCATGCATACATCTATTCATTTATCCATCCATCCATCCATCCATCCATCCATCCATCCATCCATCCATCTATCCACCCATAATATATCGCATCTATCTATACATCCATTAATTCATCCATCCACCAATTAATTAATTCATCCATCCATCCATCCATCCATCCATCCATCCATCCATCCATTCTATCCATCCATCCATCCATCATTCCATCCATTCTCCCACACATCCCACTCAGCTATCTACCCAGTCATGAATCATGAATATTGCATCTCTCTTTCACACCATCGACTGTTACATCCATCGGTTTGTGTATCGTTTCTAGGGTAACAATACCTGTGAGACTTGGAAAGTACAAGAAAGTGACACAGGGGACACTACCTGACTTTATAAACAAAATCACACACACTGCACTTGATAAAGGTCAACCCATTAGGGAAGTTACTCGTTATAACAGTCATCAATATGGAGGGCTTCAGGGCAACAGAATATCAGAAACCTCCTCCTAGACAATAAAGTTACTCAGTCTTAATACTCATCAAGATCATTTATCCACCCATTTGTGTTAATTCAACACTGTGTAATAAATAGAGAACAATACACGAGTGGCCGTTAGATACCATTTATCTCACAACGAGTTGTTTATATAGAGAATAATACATGAGTGGCCGTTAGATACCATTTATCTCACAATGAGTTGTTTATATAGAGAATAATACATGAGTGGCCATTAGATACCATTTATCTCACAACGAGTTGTTTTAAAATGTATATAACGAGCGAAAGCGAGTTTGGTACATTTTTAAACAATGAGTATATGCACTATCCCACAGACAGGATGGTACACACCATGTTCTTTGATGTACCAGCCGTAGCGCACTGGCTAGAATGAGAAATAGCACTATGGGCCCACTGATAGGGATTGATCCTAGACTGACCACGCGTCAAGTGAGTGATTTACGATTGGACTACATGCCGCCTCTGACCACTAACAACTAGTGGTAACTATATAACCCACTGTACTGGACAGAACTTTAACAACTCATTGGGAAGGTGTACGGCCACTACACTGACTTCTCTCTAACCAACCACTAGCGAATAACCACTAGCGGTAATTCTCTGGCATGGACAAACAGCCCAAATAAATGAGGAATGTGTGTGTGTGTATGCTCGAACCTCCATTAAATATAAGCATATTAAAATGAATGATACCTTTACTCAATCATTGTCCATCCTTTTACATGGCATTAAGAACAAACGATTTACCATGAGGATGTTACCCAAATCACTGGTGCTTGTGTTTGTGCTTGGGCATCGTTAAACATCCATTTATTCATCCATTATGGATAAACGAAAACTGTCTGGAGTTATTAACACCGAAATCTGGAAGCAAAACCGATTATCGTACCTCACGATGAGGTAAAATACACATTACCCATTTTTCCCTGAGCTACACATGTTGATACTGATGTTTGTTTTGTCAGGGCATAACCAAAATACAAATGCTAAATCACTGTGGATACCCTTTTACTTGAGTAACTAGAAAAACACTGACGGGATGAGAAAACCATTGGACAGATCTGGCTGGTGATGTGGCTGATGTTAAGGAGAAATGAGTGTCGGTGCTCGTAATTTGTGTAAAAGTTCTTTGATACCTTGTGCGTCCTGTTTTCATAAACTGTCTACTCATGTAGTGTCAGCGCTGATGCGTTCAGGTGTGCACAGCAAGGGGAAGGAGTGGTCATCTGATGACACCCCAGCACATTGTTGAATCAGTGGCCGAGAGAGAAGTGAGGAAAGGAAGGGAATATTTCCTTAAAGATATTTGAGCACATTTTAAACTGTGGCTGTTTGTTTGGTATCTAACATATTATTATGAAAGAGAGAGAGAGAGAGAGAGAGAGAGAGAGAGAGAGAGAGAGAGAGAGAGAGAGAGAGAGAGAGAGAGAGAGAGAGACAGAGAGAGAGAGAGAGAGAGAGAGAGAGAGAGAGAGAGAGAGAGAGAGAGAGAGAGAGAGAGAGAGAGAGAGAGACAGACAGACAGACAGACAGAGACACAGAGAGAGACAGAGAGTCAGAGAGGGAGAGTGCGAGAGAGCGAGAGAAAGAGAATGAAGCAAGAGAGAGACAGACAAACACAGACACAGACAGACAGACAGACAGACAGACACAGAGAGAGACAGAGAGTCAGAGAGGGAGAGTGCGAGAGAGCGAGAGAAAGAGAATGAAGCAAGAGAGAGACAGACAAACACAGACACAGACAGACAGACAGACAGACAGACAGACGCACGCACGCACGCACGCACGCACGCACGCACGCACGCACGCACGCACGGACGGACGGACGGACGGACAGACAGACAGACAGACAGACAGACAGACAGACAGAGACACAGACACACAGACAGAGAGACAGAGGCAGAGAGATAAGTGGAGAGAGAGACAAAGAGTGATATAGAGGAAAAAAGTCACTGCTTTCAAATAAGCTACTTCTACTAAAAAGCAGCAGTGGATCTTTCCCATTCATATTCATTTTGTGCAAACTTTTTGGGATGAGAACAAACTGCCACATCCACTGATAACAACAGATCCATCAACCTATTGCACCTACAGAGTAGTGTCAAAATAACCATAATATGTTACAAATCAATAGCTGTATAAACAAATATAGTTTTGCTTTTCGTGTCCACTGATCTCCTATACTGGAAGTACCCCTGAGTTACAGCAGTGGGGAAACACTGATGATGATCTAAATCCAAGTATCCATGTATTACCAAATAGCTGTAGTTTAAAATGTGCTGAGGTGTCATTAAACAACCATTCCTTTTCTTTTTAATCACTGATCTACACCCTGCCCTGGCCATGTCCCTGGAAGAAAGAAATAACTGTTTTACTTGTATTTAACAATGTACTGAACACATTGTAATTATCGTTATATAGGACATATGGTTAAGGACCATATAGATAATTAAGAGAAGAAACCCACTATTGCCACTTCATAGGCTATTCTTTTTGATCAGCGATGAGAGATCTTTTATTTACACCATCCCACAGACAGGATAGAACATATGACAGCCTTTGTTACACCACACAACTGGTGTAACAAAGGCCGTGGTATGTACTATCCCATCTGCAGGATGGTGCATATAAAAGATCCCTTGCTGCTAATCGAAAAGAGTAGCCCATTAAGTGGAAACAATGGGTTTCCTCTCTCAGTATCTGTGTGATCCTTAACCACATGTTTGATGCCATATAGCCATAAATACAATGTGTTGAGTGTGTCGTTAAATAAAACAGTTCCATATAGATAATTAAAAGGGGAAACCCACTATTGCCACTTCGTAGGCTATTATTTTTTATCAGCGATGAGAGATCTTTTATTTACACCATCCCTCAGACAGGATAGAACATACAACAGTCTTTGTTACACCAGTTGTGGAGTACTGGCTGGAATGAGAAATTGCTCAACTGACCCAGCAACGGGGATCAGTCCTGGATTTGTTGCCATCAGACAAGCATTTCCCCCTGTAGACAAAACACCTAATAGTTTAAGGTAGTATTAAACCAAATAAATTCCAGCTGGGTCAAAGTTCAAGGTGCACCCAACAGTTGATATAGAAGTAAACACCACAAATCCAGTGATTGGTGATAAATGTGAGTGTGTTGGCTATAAAAAAGACCCTGTTTTATCTGGGGGAAAATGTATGCAATTTTATTTCATCTAGTACCACTGTGTCAAGTAGCCTTGTGCTTGAAACATGTATGGGGTACCTGTAAAAGAAAAGTATTCTAATTTTGTGTGGAACTAGGGTAGTCATAGATGCTACCGGTTATGTCATAAATGAGCAGCTTGACCCCTCATTTTTTTCTGATTCACTTTAAGGGTAAGGGCTGGTAGTATTTATATCAGTGGCATTTATGTCAATTGATACGCCACATGTAGGAGTTTTGGCCACATATTAGGATTTGATTTGGTAATATACAGAGAAATAGCCCATTGGGTCCAACAACGGGGACTGATCCTATACTGACTGTGCATCAGGTGTATGTATACGTCCCCACTGAGCTTCTTCCCCACCCCACCCCAAAGTGTTCCTGAGTTACAGTAGCAAGGAAAGGACATATTGCACACAAGAACTATCAGTTGACCAAAAAAGTTACTGGAGACTTTTTGCTCATTGATAGCTAGCTCTCGTGTGCGAGAGATTTTGATGAGTTGTTTGCCTTGTATGGTCATGAGGAAAATATCTATCGGATTATATATTTTTGGCCATGCATGGCAAAAATCTCACCATGTGTGGGCTATGTGAGCTATCAGCTATACTGAATTTACCAAACTGACCAATGGAAACATAAATATTTCAGAGTGACCAACCTAATGGAAATACTTGTACAGAATTTTTTGGTATTTTCATTTTTAAGCATGCGAATGCCCCTTTCAAAACAATAGTTTAAAGCACGCAAAAACACCATTTTCAAACAAAAATAAAAATAAATAAACAGCGCCATGTTTGACATATTTAAAAAATAACTACAACCAAAGAGATACGCAACAATAATTGTTTTTATTATTTATTGGAATGTTATGTATTCATTAATAAAAAGGCTTGTCTAGTAAAACATGCTAAATATATTCATCAGTGTAAATGAAGTTCCTATACCTAGTATAGCAATTAACAGCATTATCACACACACACACACACACACACACACACACACACACACACACACGTCATTTGCTCCAGAGTGACGTCATTGTGACAGTTGTAAGTGAACTAGCTCAGCACTCATCGTGTGTGATGAAATTGCTAAAAAAAATAAAAGATAAAAGTTTATTGCATATACATTCCATACACGGAAGTGCTATGAGCTGAACAAAAAGTCTCAAGTAATGTTTTGCTCATCTGATAGTGCTCGTGTGTGTGGTAGGCTTTATGATAGAACCCCAAGTATCACCATGTGTTTGCTCAACAGATTTCCCCCCAGTCAGCCACTGTAACAAGGTGTTGCCAAATATTGAGTCGGCAGTGCTCAAATCTAATTTAGCGAATATTCACTCCCCTCGCTTGTTGATCCATCTCGTTGATGCTTTGTTGGAGGTGGCCGAAACCAGCCTCCTTGGGCCGTGGTGCTAGGCACCTTCTCTCTTCTCTCTCAGCTGTAATTGAGAAAATTGAAGCACTTAACTCGAGGTCGATTAAACTGAGTTGGTGATAATTAGACAGGAAAATGTAGCATCACATACATGTGAAATGATTGGGAAACACTTCTGGCTTTAAGATTATACCACTGTCTGGGCAAGATCCAAGTGTTTTGTTTAGCAGATGCAGTGAGTTTGTAATAATTTACCAAGTCCATTTGGGGGGTTTTCATCTACAATGTCACTTTTTGGGGGTAACATTTCAACCCCTGCAATTAAAAAAATGTCCACAGCAAAAAAATATTCTGTGGAGAAAAATTCTAATATAGTCCACACCAAACAAAGAGAATGAAAAAGTTCAAAGCAATCTCCATGGCACTGTATTATATACCGTATATTGCCGTGTATTAGCTGACTTCTTGGATAAGCCGACCTCTTAGTTTGACCCTAAATATCCAGTACAAAATCATCGGCCTTGTGTATAAGCCGAAGTCATCTTTTGTCAAGCTGTATGTTGTATCGATTTCAATAATACTGTCAACAAATAGACATGTGCTTTTCTTGTTCATTACATTTGTTTTCCCTTTAACTATTACAAACACGGTAATCGCGATCGCAATCAATCATCAATGTGGCAATGCTAACATCTACCATATGCCGTGAAAAATAATTTAGAATTGATAAAGCATAACAGGAAAATAAATAATTCAAGCTGTAACAACATATCACTGCACATAATTTATTTATTTACTGGACAGCAAAAAGTAAAATCATTGAGGCATGTTTAATCCCTCACCACACACACACAAACAAAAGATCACGCGGTCCGTGACTGCAGCTTTTCACTGTATATGGTATGGTCATGTGACAATAGTGGGAGTAATTATCATCCTGAAATTCATGTTGTTTTTTCAGTCGGTAAGCTTAATTTATTTATGGCATTACTTTACAGTTTAATGCACCCTCCCAACAAAACAATAATATTAGAAATATAATACTTGTTTGAAGATAAAACACCGTTTTGTATCTTAAAGGGACATTCCTGACTTTGCTGCATTGTAAAATGTTTCCGATTAATAAAATATTTATACGATTAAACTTACATATTAAATATATTTTATGGTTTAGAATATCAGTGTGTGTATATTCAATGTGTTTCTGGTCGTCTTAATATTTGTAATAAATTTTTAGGAAATAAAATGAAAGTTAACCTAGTACATATATTAGAACGATCAGAACCATGTTTAATATACAGCCACTAATATTTTATGCAGAAAAAATATATTTGATATGTAATTACATTCGTTAAAAAGTCTCTGTTAGTTGATAACATCTTAAAAATTGCAGCAAACTCAGGAATGTCCCTTTAAACTTGCTATATGAAAGACTGGTCCCAGCACAGGTCAAACAAAGATGGCGGACAGTTGGAAAGAATACGTTTTTACCATTGAAATGACAATAAAACAAGTAATTTTTTATTATTATTCATCAAACTTATAATGCATTCAAGAACAAAAAACTGCATAATATTGCATGATGGGGTGTTTTATTTATACTGTGCACAAATTATTGTTACATAATCTGTGAAAGGCTAAGGGTCTGATCAAAAAGTAAGTCACGGTTGGGAGTATTTCAGATCGAAATTTTATGCTTCAATTTGTTGCCTCCGTGTATAAGCCGACTCTCTTCTTTTGGAAAAGTGTTTCTAGACTTCAAAAGACAGCTAATACACGGCAATATACGGTAAGTCAAATTTAGCAAATTTAGTATCTAATAGCCAATGGTTTAATACCATATAACCGTAAATAAAATGTGTTGAGTGTGTCGTTGAATAAAATATTTTCTTCCTAATAGCCTATGATTAATAACTCAATGTGCCCTACAGTGGTGTCGTTAAACAAAACAAACATTAGAACAAACATAGGATACAGTGATCCATGCACTTTTCTTGACACATTTTATTTAATAATTGTACTTTTTGTTCTCAGTTTATTGATGTATAACAGTCACAAATTGTATCAAAGTGGCATTACCAGGATCTGGTTTGCATAATGACAAAACAAACTTTAGCTGTGTCATGCTAACATTGCAATTACTAAAACATATTAGAAGAGCGTCTTGTAAGTTAAATAACTTGTGCCCAATCCTTTTGTATATTATATGCAATAAAATATGTTTCAAACAAACTGAAACATATTTAATTCATTATTAAACTGGCTTAATTACCAAGAAATTGGAAAGCATGATTATTATACTACTGTAGTTCCTTTTATATCACTTAGTTTGGTTAATGACATAACTAAAGCATATTATATTATTAATCATCAGCTATCATGTTCTATTGTTTAACACTGGTGTCTCGGGACCAGGGTGGCAAAGTAATAAACACATCTCGCATTGATGATGATCATAGAGCTTGGTGCATGTACAGACATTTTCTTTGAGTTTCCACGCTAATGCTGATGCATAGTTTCTGTACTCTGACTTCAGTGGACTTGGTTTGAGTTTGGTGTTTTCCTTCTCCCAGGAGAGTTTTCCTTACTAGGATTCTGAGCGTCTCCAGCCCAGTTTTGATTTTGGAGTTTGCTTCTCCTAGACAGTTGTCTTTCTTGACTCACATCCTCTGTCTTTCCGGTCCATATTAGTCTAGTCTCTACCCTTTGACCAGTCCAGCTTGGGTGATCCTACCAGGAGCTGATGCTCCAGCTGGCATAGCTCTCCAAGTCATTGAGACATGCAAGCTACCTCACCAGTCAATGAATGGACCATGAGATAGCATCAGCTATTGAATGTCAAACATTTGGTAATTGTGACATGAAGTCTTTAAAGGAAACATGCTACATTTTGTCATTAGTAGCAAGGACTCTTTGTTATTAACAGAATAGCATATACATGGATGGTCTTTGATATACTAGAGGGAGGGATGTAGCCCAGTGGTGTAGCGCTCGCTTGATGCATGGTCGGTCTGGGATTGATTCCCGTCAGTGGGCCCCTTGGGCTATTTCTTGTTCTAGCCAGTGCATCACGACTGGTATGTCAAAGGTCATGGTATCTGTGATAGTGCATATAAATGATCTCTTATTACTAATGAAAAAATATAGTGGGTTTCCTCTCTAAGATTAAGTGTCAAAATTTCCAAATTACCACGACTGACATAACAAAGGCCATCTTATGTGCTATCCTGTCTGTGGGATGGTGCATATAAAAGATAACTTGCTACTAACATAGGCCATGATATGTGCTATCCTGTCTGTGGGATGGTGCATATAAAAGATAACTTGTTACTAACAAAGGCTATGGTATGTGCTATCCTGTCTGTGGGATGGTGCATATAAAAGATAACTTGTTACTAACAAAGGCTATGGTATGTGCTATCCTGTCTGTGGGATGGTGCATATAAAAGATAACTTGTTACTAACAAAGGCTATGGTATGTGCTATCCTGTCTGTGGGATGGTGCATATAAAAGATAACTTGTTACTAACAAAGGCTATGGTATGTGCTATCCTGTCTGTGAGATGGTGCATATAAAAGATAACTTGCTACTAACAAAGGCTATGGTATGTGCTATCCTGTCTGTGGGAAGGTGCATATAAAAGATAACTTGTTACTAACAAAGGCTATGGTATGTGCTATCCTGTCTGTGGGATGGTGCATATAAAAGATAACTTGTTACTAACAAAGGCTATGGTATGTGCTATCCTGTATGTGGGAAGGTGCATATAAAAGATAACTTGTTACTAACAAAGGCTATGGTATGTGCTATCCTGTATGTGGGAAGGTGCATATAAAAGATAACTTGTTACTAACAAAGGCTATGGTATGTGCTATCCTGTCTGTGAGATGGTGCATATAAAAGATAACTTGTTACTAACAAAGGCTATGGTATGTGCTATCCTGTCTGTGAGATGGTGCATATAAAAGATAACTTGTTACTAACAAAGGCTATGGTATGTGCTATCCTGTCTGTGGGAAGGTGCATATGAAAGATAACTTGTTACTAACAAAGGCTATGGTATGTGCTATCCTGTCTGTGGGAAGGTGCATATGAAAGATAACTTGTTACTAACAAAGGCTATGGTATGTGCTATTTTGTCTGTGAGATGGTGCATATAAAAGATAACTTGTTACTAACAAAGGCTATGGTATGTGCTATCCTGTCTGTGGGATGGTGCATATAAAAGATAACTTGTTACTAACAAAGGCTATGGTATGTGCTATCCTGTATGTGGGAAGGTGCATATAAAAGATAACTTGTTACTAACAAAGGCTATGGTATGTGCTATCCTGTATGTGGGAAGGTGCATATAAAAGATAACTTGTTACTAACAAAGGCTATGGTATGTGCTATCCTGTCTGTGAGATGGTGCATATAAAAGATAACTTGTTACTAACAAAGGCTATGGTATGTGCTATCCTGTCTGTGGGAAGGTGCATATAAAAGATAACTTGTTACTAACAAAGGCTATGGTATGTGCTATCCTGTCTGTGGGATGGTGCATATAAAAGATAACTTGCTACTAATGGAAAAATGTATTGGGTTTCCTCTCTAAGACTATGTCAGAATTATGTTTGACATCCAATAGCTAATGATTAATAAATTAATGTGTTCTAGTGATGTCGTTAAACAACACATACTTTAATATACCAATCATGGGGGACTAGGGTCGGATAGAAAAAACCCCACAATGCATGGGTCCGTCGAGGAGGTTCAATCCTATGACTCAAGCACCTCAGGCAAACACTCGAACTACCATCTGAGCTAAATATTATCCTGCATACTGGTATCAGATAGATACTTCTATTTCCAATCAGATATAACTGTTTGTGTTTCCCTATGGACAGATGTCGGAATCATTTAGCCAAATCTACGTCACTATGTTTAAGTTTATTCTGAATAGAGATTTAAGTAAAATAATGACATTACTGAATATATTAGGCAGAAGGAATTTTACACCTATGTCTGTTTGTGTTCACTTTCTTAAAGGCACAGACCCTAGTTTTAGCCCATGAAAATGCACACTAAGTTTAGTTAATCTACAAACCTGTATCACATTTGGATAAAGTTACAATTGAGTGAAACATGAGTCTGTGACTTTGAAATGGTGAAATACCCTCTAAAAATATTAAAACTTGACTCCATAACTGTTACTTCTCAGACACATATGCATTTTAAAACATATGAGGAAAGCATTTTGTGATATTAAAAACACCAGGATGACCAAAAACACTTCGAATGTACGGAAATGGATAATCTAAACAATAAAATCTAAGTAAAATATAATTTCAGTTATCAAAAACAGCTCTAATAGTAAAAGATACATGTATGCCTTAATGTTTAAAAACTAGGGTACAGTTATGTCCCTTTAAAGTTCCTTGATGTGTGGTGGAATTGTTCATAAACATCATTTAGGTTGGGGTGCTCTTTAAAATAAGGTTGAATACCACAATTTAAGCAAGGTGACCAACTTTTCAGAAATTAAAAAAACAAAACAATTCATCTCGTATTCGGAATTCCAAAATTGTAAATGCATGTCAAAAATGGTGTTTTTTTGTACACTTTAAAGTTTCTAAAAATGTGTTCCATGTGAATATTATAAATTTCTTGAATTTTTTAAAATTTAGATTGGTCACCCTCTGGTTAAGTATGCAGAAAAAAACACCATTAGACATATTTGTGTGTTAGAGACAGGGAAATCCCAGCCTTCAAGATGAAGACTGTTTTGTCTGAAATGAGCCAAAGACTGGGATTTGCCTGTCTCTAACACACACTCCTGCTATATCCAGTCTTTGTAAACAGTATTAGCTAGTGTCTGTATATCTTAGATATTCTTAATTCACCATCAACATAATTTGAGAGATATTACTGTAAAATACTTGCAGTTCTTTATTAGAAGTGTTAAGTTAAAGTTTAAAGTTTGTTTTGTTTAACGACACAACTAGAACACATTGATTAATTAAAAAAACGGCTATTGGATGTCAAACATTTCATAATTATGACTCGTAGTCATCAGAGAAAACCCGCTACATTTTTCTTAATGCAACAAGGGATCTTTTATATTTTTTATGTAGCCCAGTGGTAAAGCGCTCGCTTGATGCACGGTCAGTTTAGGATCGATCCCAGTCGGTGGACCCATTGGGCTATTTCTCATTCCAGTCAGTGCACCATGACTGCAGTAACAAAGGCCGTCATATGTACTATCCCTTGCTGCTAATCGAAAAGAGTAGCCCATGAAGTGGCGACATTGGGTTTCCTCTCTCTCTCTATATCTGTGTGGTCCTTAACCATATGTCTGATGCCATATAACCATAAATAAAATGTGTTGAATGCTTCGTTAAATAAAACATTTCCTTCCTTGATCCTCATCAGTGACCCCATTGAGCTACACATATTTTAGGTTCTAGTATTACAACTGGTATATCAAAGACCATGATATGTGTTATCATGTCGGTGGGATGGTTCATTTAAAAGATATCTTGATACTAATGGAAAAATGTAGTGGGTTTCTTCTCTAAGACTACTAGTATATGGGAGGGACATAGCCTAGTGGTAAAGCTCTTGATTGATGTGTGGTCAGTGTGGGATCAATTCCTGTCGGTGGGCCCACTGGGATATGTCTCGTTCCAGCCAGTGCATCACGACTGGTGTATCAAAAGCCATGGTATGTGGGATGGTGCATATAAAAGATCTCTTGTTACTAATGAAAAAATGTAGCAGGTTTTTTCTCTAAGATTAAGTGTCAAAATTACCAAATGTTTGACATCCAATAGCCAATCATTAATACATGAATGTGCTCTAGTGGTGTCGTTAAACAACATGTCCATCTGTCCATCCGTCCGCCCATCCACCCAAAATACCCACCCACCCATACCCATCCACCCAAAACCCACCCATCCATCCACCTACCAAATCCCCCTACCAACACCACACACACTCACACACACTCACACATATCCACCCACACACCCAATCATCTACTCACCCACCCATCCACCCACACTCCCAAAACCCACCCACCAACCCACCCACCCAAAAAAGCACCCACCCACCCATCACCTACTCACCCACCCACCCATCACCTACTCACCCACCCAAACACCCAAAACCCATCCACCCACCCAAAACCCACCCACCCACCAAAATCCCACCAACCCACCCATCCCACCAACCCATCCCACCAACCCATCCCACCAACACACCCACCCAACCACCCAAAACACACCCACACACCCACCCACCCATCTCTTTTGTTTGCAACTATGGCAGTCATGGTGAATCAAATGATACACGAGAGCACCCAGTGGCTTCCTTTGAGTGGAATCACTCTTGCATATACAATCTTTCACACCTTAGAAAGATTCTCTACCACAGACCTAATTAAAACTTTACTGCTGCCGTAAAGACAGATGAAACAACATTTATCAAGTAAACAGTCCGCACTTGAGTCAGCCGACAAATTACTGGAAATATAATAAATAATCATGAAATCTGTAAATACAACCAGACGCTGCCTCATGTATTGCTTACATTATGTAGCAAGTTGAATTATGAGAAATCGAGTAGATCCAAAACACTGCACCAACAGACCAGCTCTTGGATTCCTCAAACGTGAAGGAAATTGGAGGAAGACTGATAACGGGAGCCAAAAATAATATCACTATTAAATTCAGTTTGTCATACGGAATTGTCGGAATCGGTGACTTGCAACCAATTTTACTGTTATGCCACGTTGCCGCCTATAAAAATCTCTCCTGTAGGAATTACCAGTAATTTTATCTTCTGGACTTTGTAGATGTTTTGACACACACAGAGAAGAAAGAGAAATATCTGACTTAGGCAATTATTTTCCATATGTTTGGTGAAGGTTTGTGTGGTACAGTATAAATAGCTATACATGTAAGCATTTGTTTGTTTTTTTTCATTCATGACAAGTTGTTAATTAAAACAATGTGTCGAGGAGATTGCTTCACTGGCTAAAAGAGGCAGACTTAGAGGCTAATAAGAACAATTATTTTATCCTGAAGGTTCCCATGTCTAAACTTCAGCCTCGGTGGAGTTGTGGTTAGGTCATCGGTCTACAGGCTGGTAGGTATTGGGTTCGGATCCCAGTCGAGGCATGGGATTTTTAATCCAGATACCGACTCCAAACCCTGAGTGAGTGCTCCGCAAGGCTCAATGGGTAGGTGTAAACCACTTGCACCGACCAGTGATCCATAACTGGTTCAACAAAGCCCATGGTTTGTGCTATCCTGCCTGTGGGAAGCGCAATAAAAGATCCCTTGCTGCTAATCGGAAAGAGTAGCCCATGTATTGGCGACAGTGGGTTTCCTCTCAAAATCTGTGTGGTCCTTAACCATATGTCTGATGCCATATAGCTGTAAATAAAATGTTTTGAGTGCATCGTTAAATAAAACATTTCTTTCTTTCTTTCCTGTCTGAACTTATACATCAGCTACATCAACTGAGTTTGGACTAGCCTGAACTTATACATCAGCTGCATCAACTGAGTTTGGACTAGCCTGAACTTATACATCAGCTGCATCAACTGAGTTTGGACTAGCCTGAACTTATACATCAGCTGCATCAACTGAGTTTGGACTAGCCTGAACTTATACATCAGCTGCATCAACTGAGTTTGGACTAGCCTGAACTTATACATCAGCTGCATCAACTGAGTTTGGACTAGCCTGAACTTATACATCAGCTGCATCAGCTGAGTTTGGACTAGCCTGAACTTATACATCAGCTGCATCAACTGAGTTTGGACTAGCCTGAACTTATACATCAGCTGCATCAACTGAGTTTGGACTAGCCTGAACTTATACATCAGCTGCATCAGCTGAGTTTGGACTAGCCTGAACTTATACATCAGCTGAGTTTGGACTAGCCTGAACTTATACATCAGCTGCATCAGCTGAGTTTGGACTAGCCTGAACTTATACATCAGCTGCATCAACTGAGTTTGGACTAGCCTGAACTTATACATCAGCTGCATCAACTGAGTTTGAACTAGCCTGAACTTATACATCAGCTGCATCAACTGAGTTTGGACTAGCCTGAACTTATACATCAGCTGCATCAACTGAGTTTGGACTAGCCTGAACTTATACATCAGCTGCATCAGCTGAGTTTGGACTAGCCTGAACTTATACATCAGCTGCATCAACTGAGTTTGGACTAGCCTGAACTTATACATCAGCTGCATCAACTGAGTTTGGACTAGCCTGAACTTATACATCAGCTGCATCAGCTGAGTTTGGACTAGCCTGAACTTATACATCAGCTGAGTTTGGACTAGCCTGAACTTATACATCAGCTGCATCAGCTGAGTTTGGACTAGCCTGAACTTATACATCAGCTGCATCAACTGAGTTTGGACTAGCCTGAACTTATACATCAGCTGCATCAACTGAGTTTGAACTAGCCTGAACTTATACATCAGCTGCATCAACTGAGTTTGGACTAGCCTGAACTTATACATCAGCTGCATCAACTGAGTTTGGACTAGCCTGAACTTATACATCAGCTGCATCAGCTGAGTTTGGACTAGCCTGAACTTATACATCAGCTGCATCAGCTGAGTTTGGACTAGCCTGAACTTATACATCAGCTGCATCAGCTGAGTTTGGACTAGCCTGAACTTATACATCAGCTGCATCAGCTGAGTTTGGACTAGCCTGAACTTATACATCAGCTGCATCAGCTGAGTTTGGACTAGCCTGAACTTATACATCAGCTGCATCAACTGAGTTTGGACTAGCCTGAACTTATACATCAGCTGCATCAGCTGAGTTTGGACTAGCCTGAACTTGGAGACATACTAAAGGAAGGAAAGGAATGGTTTATTTAATGATGCACTCAACACATTTTATTTACAGTTATATGGCGTTGGACATATGGATAAGGACCACACAGATATAAAGAGAGGAAACCTGCTGTCATCACTTCATGGGCTACTCTTTTTGATTAGCAGCAAGGGATCTTTTATACGCACCATGCAGCATGTTAATATATGTGGCTAAAAGGAAAGAAAAAGAAAGGAATGTTTTAGTTAACGACGCACTCAACACATTTTATTTTAAGGTTATATTGTGTTGGACATATGGTTAAGGA
Organism: Gigantopelta aegis; assembly: GCF_016097555.1. Taxonomy (NCBI): domain Eukaryota; kingdom Metazoa; phylum Mollusca; class Gastropoda; order Neomphalida; family Peltospiridae; genus Gigantopelta; species Gigantopelta aegis. The sequence goes on along the minus strand of NC_054700.1, from coordinate 41,570,876 downwards.
CCACACAGATATAGAGAGAGGAAAGCCGCTGTCACCACTTCATGGGGCTACTCTTTTTGATTAGCAGCAAGGGATCTTTTTTTATGCACCATCACACAGACAGGATAGTACATACCACAGCCTTTGATATACCAGTTGGAATGAGAAATAGCCCAATGGGGCCACCATTAAATAAAACATTTCCTTCCTTCCGCTTGTGATGACATCTCCTATATTTCACCTTTATTTCATTGTTGTCCATCACCATATCCCTGTCCTTGTCTGTTGTAATCAACCATGCCTAAAATTATGCCAAACATAAGTATACCTAACCCTTGCAATTTCCCATAGCAATCACCAATGCTGTGTAGATTGTTGTGGATTTTAACATTTTCCACAGCACTTTTTTTTTGCTCTGAATTATATTCAAGTTTTATTCAACAACATGATTTTTTTGCCATGCACATTTTTTAATTCCATGGTTGTACACCTGTCAATAGTTAGAGCAATGAAGTAATTTGTCCAATTAAAAATAAAAATAAAAACATTATTTTTATTTAAACATTCAACATATGGATGAGTTAAGGCACATGTGTTTCATGACAGAATATTTTAACAACCCCCCCCCTCCCCAGCTTGCTAGAGTGCATCATTCACTGGTTCTCCATTTTTTTTTTTTGGTGATATTTATTTTATTCTTTAAATTTACAGTAGACTGAGGGATTCATTCTGTACACCAATATTATCATTTGCAAATCTTTTTTTATTCCATTGAAAACAATGCCTGAAAACAATGCTGCCAAAGCAAAACTTTGAATAAACATTTTAGCACATGGCTGTATTGCCTCACAGTGATGGCAGATGACAAATTTATACATGCCCCTTTCCCCCTTCAGCACTGTAGTTTCCACTTCTGGTACTTGTTCAGAAAAAAAAAAACAAGAAGAAGAAAAAAACAACAAGCCTCTAAGAACACACCATTACATCTTCTGACACTTCCCAGCATGTTAATGTGTGCCAACAAAAACTGGAGGCTCTTGGAAATCAAAACACCAAGTTCATTCTCTAATTATGTTTAATTCTTTATTCTACCCTGAATCAATATTAGTTTTAGCACCAGCTGATTTCCTGCAAGTTGAAATATCTGTATTTTTGGTTTCTGGAACACCTGGGCAAGTCATAAGGGAATGTTATCTTACATAACAGTGTCGTATCTGAGGCACCGGTAAAATACAAATGGCTGCCAATGAAGATGGTAAAATACAAATGGCCGCCAATGAAGATGGGTGGTTGGTGTTATCAGGTGTAAAGTAGAATGGAATATAACTGTTGATGATCTAAAAACAATAACATCAAGAGTCAACTGTATGTACATGATGATGAAATAAATATGCAAAGTTAAAGGTAAACCAAATAACATCTGGCTGGGTCAAAGTTGAAGGTGCAGCCAACTTTTCATCCCACAGTTAAGGTTACCAGTCCTGCCATTGGTGATAAATGTGAGAGTGAGTGTTCTGATAAAATGTTGTTTCTTCTGGCCAATAAATTCGTGTAATTTAATTTGAACTAGTGTCAATATACCAACTATCATTGTGCTTGAAACATGTACAGGGTCCTTCTAAAAATAGCATGACAATTTTTGTGTGGAACTAGTTTAGTCAGCCACATATGTTATTATTGTCATCTATGGGATTTGATTTGGTGGTATACACCTTAAAGGGAATTCTGATGACCAGGGGCCTAATTCACATAGGTCTCTTTTAGCCTCTGCTAGACAGCAAAGCATCCTCTTTGCAAGTCTTTTAGCATTACACTGCGAGATCGCAAAGTTGCAAGAGTTTAGTGAATTAGGCCCCAGGATACTAACATGAAGAGTCATCTGTAAATATGCACATTTAAGTTAAAAAGAATTTTAAAGCTGCAATCTCACCTTTCTATATCTACAGCATAACACACACGGCCATTATAAAATGTTTTATCATTCTGACTACTTCTTCTTTTTTGATCTGCACTGCCAACTGCTTTCTTTGTTTTCACCAAATGGTGAACTTTGCAAGGATCTTTTTGTTCTCAGGTCCAGTCAACTAGCATATACACATTGTGCTAAAAATTGTGTACATAGATAAATTCAATAAATACAATGGCACCGGGCTTTGGTGCAATGGTTAAGCCATCGGACTAAAGGCTACGTAGGTACAGGGTTTGCAGCCCGATACCAGCTCCAACCCAGAGCGAGTTCTTAAGGGCTCAATGGGTAGGTGTAAGACCACTATACCCTCTTCTCTCTCACTAACCACTATCCAACTAACAACTTACCCACTGTCCTGGACAGACAGCCCAGATAGCTGAGGTGTGTGCCTAGGACAGCGTGTTTGAATCTTAATTGCATATAAGCACAAAAATAAGTTGAAATGAATAAATACAATGGCAATGGACACTGCCATCTTTGTCTCTTGGAGAAAAATCAAGTGTAAGGCCACTACACCTCATCTAAACTGTCTCATGCTAAGCACGGGTCACATCTAGTCTTATAATATTGTTTACAATGGCTACAGTTATAATAAACTACTGTGTGTTTGCTGTCAGTGGACAGAGAAAGAGTACCTTTTAACATGCCCCTATACCACTAAGGTTTCGGGCATGTCCATCCTGGGCCAGATCCATGGCTAGCCAGTGGTCTGGTCCAGGACAGAATACTAATGGGCAATTTAGAAATTTAAGTTGAATGGGGGAGTGGACTGTCAGTGAATAGTAACAACTAAAGTAAAACCCATCTAAACCAGACACCCATAGAACCAATAAAAAAGACCAGTTTTAAGGGTTATCTGGTTCAGCGAGGTTCTGTCATGAACTGATATTTAAAAAGAGAGGATAAAAAACCCATCTGATTTTGAGACAATTCCAGTTTACTGAGGATCCAGTTTTTAGGGGTTTCATTGTTCGCTGATGCAGCACAGCCCTTGTTTTTTCCATGTTTGATAGATTCTTTCTAAGACGTGTTCCAATCGTTTCAGTGTTCCAATGAAGAATATTGCTCTGTTACCTGTACATGACCTAGATCTGCTATTACTGTACATAGCAGTATCATCTCACTGGGTCAAAGTTTGAAGTGCAACTAACTTGAATATTGCATTAAATTATAGACCTTGCCTGCCATTGGTGAAATATGTGACAAGAGTTTTTGTTCTGTACTAAACTTTAGTGTGGACCTAGAGTAGTTGAATACACTTACCATTATGTCTTAAAAAAACAAATGAACCCATTTTGTTCTGATTTACTTTAAAGGGACATTCCTGAGTTTGCTGCATTGTAAGATGTTTGCGACTAATAAAATATTTCTACGATTAAACTTACATATTAAATATATTTTCTTGTTTAGAATATCAGTGTCTGTATATTCAAAGTGTTTCTGGTTGTCTTAATATTTGTAAGAAGCCCAAACTGGATTTCGTCTTCAAATATTTCGTACGTACGAAAAAATAAAATTTTAGGAAATAAAATGAAATTTAACCTAGTACAAATATTAGAACGATCAGAAACATGTTTAATATACAGCCACTACTATTTTATACAGAAAAATATATTTGATATGTAATTACAATTGTTAAAAAGTCTCTGTTAGTCTATAACATCTTAAAAATTGCAGGAAACTCAGGAATGTCCTTTTAAGGGTTAATGGTTGTAGTATTTATATCCGTGGTGTATATGTTGATTGAAATGCTGTGAGTTGGAGTTTCAGCCACACATGTTACTATTGTTGTCTATGGAATTTGATTTGGTGGTATACACCCTGCATAGCTAACAGTTAAAGTCTGTTTTGTTTAAAGACACCATTAGAGCACATTGATTTATTAATCATCTGCTATTGGATGTCAAACATTTGTTAATTCTGACATATAGTCTCAGAGAGGAAACCCGCTACATTTCCCTTAGTAGCAAGGGATCTTTTATATGCACCATCCCACAGACAGGATAGCACATACCATGGCCTTTGATATACCAGTCGTGGTGCACTGACTAGAATGGGAAATAGCCCAATGGGCTCACTGAAGGGGATTGATCCTAGACTGATCACCCATCAGGCAAGGTCTTTACCACTGGGCTCGAGCTGTCCAGTCCTCTATAGGAAAGCAAATGTTTTATTCAACAATGCACTCAACACATTTTATTTATGGTTATGTGTCGTCGGACATATGGTTAAGGACCACACAGATAATGAGAGAGGAAACCCGCTGTCACCACTTCATGGGCTACTCTTTTCGATTAGCAGCAAGGAATCTTTTATATGCACCATCCCACAGATAGGATAGCACATACCACAGCCTTTGATATACCAGTTTGGAGAGAGAAATAGCCCAATGGGTCCACCGACGGGGATCGATCCCAGACGCTTTACCACTGGGCTCTAGCTGTCCTGTCCTCTATAGTTTATAGCCAGTACCATAACACTGGCATTGAAATGGAGTTTTAAATATTTTTGTGCAGTAAAGATGACCCTACATTTTGGTGAAAAAGCAGAGATGTACAAACCACAGTATCCTCCCCACCCTGTATCCAGGGGAAGATCCAGTAAATATTTGGGGTGGGTGACCAGGGAAATGAGGTTGCATGTGCCAACTCATAAAAAAAAAAGGGCAACCCAATGAAATATGTTTTAAAGAGTCAGATAAAAAGAGGCACTGGAATATATTGGTGGAGGAGGGGGAGGAAAGAGAGGTCCCCTTGTATGCCCTTGGATCCTCCTTGTATCCACCTATTACTTTATCCAGTTTTCAAAACATACCACATTTAAATTTTATGATATACAGGTTGTGAAAAAGTGTTTGGATAAAAACAAAAAAAGAATGAAAGAATGAAAGAAAGAAATAAAGAAAGAAAGAAAACAACTTAAAAGAAAAAAAATTGAGCGCAAAATACAAGAGGAAATTGATGACACATACTATTAGTTTTCTAAAAAAAAAAGTTCTGTTGTCAGTTTTATAGCACATTGGCATGTATGAGTGATGTTATAGACGGTTCCTCCTCCCAACTTTCTGGTTAGTGCTCACATTCCAATTAGCAGTAACCATAAAAATCACTGCTTATGACATGTATACAGTCCCCGGCCAAAGAATTAGCTCTTAACATAGGTCTCACCTGATAGTTTTTCCTTTCAATGTGTCTTAAGCATTCAAGGCATTTGCAAAAAAAAGTGGCAGGTTTTTTTTCGCTCTCTCTTTCTCGCTCATTATGTGAATAGGTTTCTTCAGAATTGTGGACTGCTTTTGGTGTTTGTTCTTTACAAATGTCTGTTGTAATTATGTCTTCTTTCAAAATATCAAGTTGCAGACATGTAGGTTGTACTATGTCAAATAGAATTCTATAGGTGACAATGTCAACATATGTGGCTAAAAGGAATGAAAAAGAAAGAATTTTTTTTTCTTTAACGACGCACTCAGCACATTTTATTTACGGTTATATGGCATCAGACATATGGTTAAGGAGCACACAGATATTGAGAGAGGAAACCAGCTGTTGCCACTTCATGGGCTATTCTTTTCGATTATCAGCAAGGGATCTTTTATGTGCACCATGCCACAGACAGGGTAGTACATACCACGGCCTTTGATATACCAGTCATGGTGCACTGGCTGGAATGAGAAATAGCCCAATGGGCCCACAGACAGGGATTTATCCCACACCAACCGCACATTGAGCGAGTGCTTTACCACTGGACCATGTCCCACCTCCTTGGCGAAAAGGAGTATATATATCAAACAAACTATGACCCCTAAATGTGACTACTACAACACCTTTCCCAAAATATTAACTGAAGGAGTGAAATGTTTTGTGGCTTATTATGGATATAGCCAAATGCTTTTACAACACCACTTGTTTTACACAAATTTGTAATACAAATGTACTTAGTTTTACAGGTACTCTAGCACAAGGCACTTAACATAGTGATATTGAATGAAATAAAATTGCATACATTTATTGCCCAGATAAAAGTTTTTGTTTTGTTTTGTTTTGGTTTGGTTTGGATTTGGTGTTTTTTGGGGACAACAAACATTGTCACATTTATGACCAATGGAAGGTCTGACAGTATTTAACTGCATTATCAAAAGTTTGGTGCACTTTGAACTTTGACCCAGCCAGATGTTATTTGGTATAATGCTACCTGTATGCATCTTGATTCTGAGAACTCTACAAACGAACGATGGGTGGCAAGATGTAGCTCAGTGGTAGAATGCTTGCCTGAGGTGTGTTGGGTCCTAGGATCGATGGCCACTGATGGAATGGAGAGCTAAACTCAAAGTTTGTTTTGTTTAATGACACCACTAAAGTATATTATTTATGAATTATCAGTTACTGATGACATAAAGTCGCAGTGAAAATCTGCTACATATTTCCATTAGTAGAAAATGAACTTTTATATTCACTTTCTTATATAGAAAAAAGTTTGTTTTGTTTAATGATTCCACTAGAGCACATTGATTTATTAATCATCGGCTATTGGATGTCAAACATATGGTCATTTTTTACACAGTAATAAAGAGGAAACCCACAACATTTTTCCATTAGTAGCAAGGGATCTTTTATATGCACCATCCCACAGACAGGATAGCACATACCACGGCCTTTGATATACCAGCTCTGACAAGAAATAGCCTAATGGGCCCACTGACGGGGATCGATCCCAAACCGACCGCGCATCAAGCGAGCGCTTTACCACTAGGCTACGTCCTGCCCTTTTCTTATATAGAAAGGACAGCACATTCCAAATGATACAATTTAAAATGTGCTGAGGTGTTGTAAACATATTATTTTTTCTTTCTTTTAAAATATGAAGTACCATGTAGGCGTGTATGTATTTTCACAAAGAGAGCACCAACAAAATACCAACAATTAAAAAAACCCACAGAAACAAACGATCTAATAAATTTTTTAATGAAATAAGTTAATACATATGATACACAACTGTTTGTTTTGTTTTGGTTGTGTGTGTGTTTTTTTTTTGTTTTTTTATTATTATTTAAAACAATTTGTTTTTGTTTTTGTAAGAAAAAAAAAACACAAAATATTGTGTTCAATCCATCTATAAAGTTCATTAATGGCACAAACTGAAAACTGACCAGCCTCCACTGCCAACAAAATCCCGTATTATAGAAGTTCAAGTGAAAGAGAAAACTAATCCAACATCTTAAATTAGTCATTTTTACCATATACCGCCCCCGGAAAACATACCCTCTCCCTCTCTCCCTCCCACACACACACACACTCCACTGGACTTGTATTTCACTTACACTGATCCCCATTGATTGGACTGTCTATCGGTTACATCGAAGCCACAGCTGCTGCAGGCCGCACAATTAACTTCTCTATGTCACCGATCATCCCACAACTATCTCGATAGGATCTTCAAAACCCCCCAATAGGCTGAGTAACACCGACTCAGTCTAATTAACGCATCCGCTCAGAGAAGCGACTTTGGCTGAGAACTTAATGTGCGTACTTCTTGTTTAGCAGCTAAATGGATTTGTGGATTGGTTTACTCAAGTGTTCATGGTAATTGTTGTTTTTTGCTCACAGCTCCCTCCTACGAGTCTTCAAAAACACCTGTCACAAGCTCAATTGTTTTGTGTAATGAGATAATTCTGCTTAAAGCCTAATTTTATTAGCGGCCAATATAGCTGAGATGTAATTTTAAGTGTTGACTCAAGACAGAATACTTGAATGTTAAAGACAGAATAAGCATTGTAAATATGTGTAGTTATATCAGTTTAAGGGAGGTAGCACAGTGTTAAATGCACTCGCCTTGATGTGCAGTTGGTTTAGGATCGATCCCCGTCGGTGGCCCATTGGGCTATTTTTCATTCCATCCAGTGTACCACGACTGGTATATTAAAGGCTGTGGTATGTACTATCCTGTCTGTGGGATGGTGCATATAAAAAATCCCTTAGATTATATGTCAATCTTACCAAATGTATAAATGATAAATAAATCAATGTGCTCTAGTGGTGTCGTTAAACAAAACAATAATATTTTTTTTTTAAGGAAGGAAGTAAGGAAAGTTTCATTTAACAACAGACTCAACACATTTTAATGGTGTTGGATGTATAGTTAACGACCATACAGACAATGAGATAGAAAAACCGCTGCCACCGCGCTTTCCAATTAGTAACAAGGGATCTTTTATATGCAGCATCCTAACAGACAGGATTGTACATACCACGGCCTTTGTTACACCAGTTATGGAGCACTGGCTGGATTGACCATAGACCTACCACACATCAGGTGTTTAAGTCACCACACCTGGACTTGCTCAATGGCGATGTCAAAATGTGTGCCCAGGGGGATGTGCTTAAACATTTTGAGGATATGGGTATGTTAATCGGTTTTCCATGTTAAGTAAAAAACAGTCCTAAGTAACAACATGAACTGACCTTTGTGGTATAGTGGTTAATCTGTCACACTTGAGGTTGGTAGATACTGGGTTCACACCTTGGTGCCGGCTCCCACTCAGAGAGAGAGAGAGGTTTAGCAACTCGGTTGGTAGTTGTAAGGCCTCTACACAAAACATCTTTCTCACCAACCACTAACAACCAGCCATTAACCCACACTGTCCCAGACAGACAGCCCATATAGCTGAGGTGTGTGTTCAGGACAGTGTGCTTGAACCTTAATTGGATATACACACGAATATAACTGTAAATGAATGAATGAATTAAACGGATACCGGTCTTGGTGAAGTAGTGGTCAAGCACAGCCCGGTAATGTGAAGTTTGATTACTCAATAGCATGGTGTAAGGCCACTACACTGACTTCTCTCTCAATGACCCACATAGCTCAGTGGTACAGCACTCGCCTGATGCGCGATCAATCTATAATCGATCTCCGTCGGTGGACCCATTGGGCTATTTCTCGTTCTAGCCAGTGCTCCACAACTGGTGTAACAAAGGCTGTGGTATGTACTATTCTGTCTGTGGGATGGTGCATTTAAAAGATCACTTGCTGCTAATCGAAAAGAGTAGCCCATGTGTGGTCCTTAACTATATGTCCGACATTATATAACCATAAATACAATGTGTTGAGTGTGTCATTAAATAAAATATTTCCTTCCTTCCTTCTCTCTCACTGTAACAAACTGTACTGGACAGACAGCCCAGATAGCTAAAGTGTGTGGCCAGGACAGTGTGATTTAACCTTACCAGTAACTGGATATAAGCATGAAAATAAATAAAAATGTAACAATATGGGGAATGGTGGTGGTGCCGTAAGCCATTAAAGATCACACTGGGTGGGAGAAGGTATTTGAATGTCTTAACCACTATGCCACAAACACCACATATAGCACCATCTGGTATACATATGAATCATTATTTATTTATCCACCACCTACACTTTAAAAAAACTCCATCCAGCCCATCTGATCTCCTCTCCCATCCCATCCCACACCTTGAGAAAATACAGTTAGGTAAGGCCTCAATGTTTACAATACATGCAAATCTGTAGAGGAAGCTGGGATGTCTACAACAATGTTCAGCAGTCAAAACAACACAGTCTTTCACGCTGATCCAGCTAATAAGCATGACAGTTCGCTTCGACAGTCTGCCAAAGCAACAGCATGCTAAGACGGGGAACGTGCAGCAAAACCAACTCCGGTTACCAGCATATGTCAAAACACCAGTCGAAAATATCACAACATGGAGAGGTCAATCGGGGCACAAATGTGTTCCACCCTGGTAGATAATTATTTTCTTATCAAATAATTGGCTAAATTAGGTTATCTTTGTTGATTAGCTGGACTGCAAGACCTT
>NC_054700.1:41473596-41556096 GCF_016097555.1 Gigantopelta aegis | reverse complement strand
TGGTACATTAACATGGTCTTTATAAAAGGAAGGAAGGAATGTTTTATTTAACTCAACACATTTTATTGGCTAAGGACCACACAGATAATGAGAGAGGAAACGCGCTGCCACCATACAATAGGCTACTCTTTCTGATTAGCTGCAAGGGATCTTTTATATGCAGTATCTCACAGCTAGGACAGCACATACCACAGCCTTTGATATACCAGTAATGGTGCACTGGCTGGAGCGAGAAATATTACCCAATGGGCCCACCGATGGGGATCAATCCTAGACTGATTGCAAGTACTTTACCACTGGGCTATGTCCAGCCCCCTGTGGTATTATACACAGGTTTTTCAGTATATACATTTTGTTGCATCCACATCCTATTAACTGGCAGGATGACCAGTAGATAAATCTTCACTGATCCTGTTATTCTTAGTCACTAGCCTTCGGGTAATATTAGCCATGACACGGGGTATTATAGCTGCTTAATACGTCAGGTCGTCTAATTTTGTACTCGTCAACAGTCTATCTTAAATAACAATAATAATTCTCAATTTGCGGATCTGTGAATGCTTGGTGACCATATGCCTGTTTTAACTTACTTATTTTAAGCAGCATCTTGTTTTAAGAGCTACATTAAAAAATAAATTTAGCACACTGACGTACAAAACACCGTAAAAACCACCCCCACATCCACCCCCAGGCCCACCCACCTACCCCCGAAAAAAAATCCAACCTTACTTTAATATTCCCAAGAAACCATGTGTGAATATGTTTTACTGCGACATTTCACTTATTTTCATCTTCTATTTGTGGTACATGGCTGTATATATATATATATATATATATATATATATATCTAAACATGTCATGCAGTACAACCAGTCCCCCATAAAATCAGTGTCTGTGTGTATCTTGTCACAGCCAATTAACCACAATCACAATCATTATCTGATACTACACGCAGCGTGCACCTGTCTGGTCACTTTGTTCAGGCCTGAGATACACTCTGACAGTAACAGATATATAACGCTACTTTAATGCTAAATTATGTAATATACTTCTAGCACAAATCCCATACATTAGAGGCTTATAGTTTAAAATTACAGAATAATATTCTGTTTAACCTGACTTCCTCTCTTTAAAAAAAGATAATTTAAAAAAAAAAAGATGAGATAATTTAAACAAGCCCATAGTCAGGGCTCTACCTTATCTAAGGTAACTTGGGGTGGGGGGTGGGGGGGGGGGGTGGAGGAGGCGATAATAATAATCAAGTCACGGTTATGATGAGTTTTTCTAGCTAGACATTTCATTTGAACTTATTTTTATGCTAATATATCTAATTAAGGTTCAAGTGCCTCAGCTATCTGGGCTGTCTGTCATGTCCAGGACAGTGGGTTGTTAGATGTTAGTGAGAGAGAAGATGGTGTAGTGGTCTTACACCTACCCACTGACTTGTTAAAACTCCAGGACAGTGGTTTGTTAGATGTTAGTGAGAGAGAAGATGGCGTAGTGGTCTTACACCTACCCACTGACTTGTTAAAACTCCAGGACAGTGGTTTGTTAGATGTTAGTGAGAGAGAAGATGGTGTAGTGGTCTTACACCTACCCACTGACTTGTTAAAACTCCAGGACAGTGGTTTGTTAGATGTTAGTGAGAGAGAAGATGGCGTAGTGGTCTTACACCTACCCACTGACTTGTTAAAACTCCAGGACAGTGGTTTGTTAGATGTTAGTGAGAGAGAAGATGGCGTAGTGGTCTTACACCTACCCACTGAGTTATTAAAACTCCAGGACAGTGGGTTGTTAGATGTTAGTGAGAGAGAAGATGGCGTAGTGGTCTTACACCTACCCACTGAGTTGTTAAAACTCCAGGACAGTGGGTTTGTTAGATGTTAGTGAGAGAGAAGATGGTGTAGTGGTCTTACACCTACCCACTGACTTGTTAAAACTCCAGGACAGTGGGTTGTTAGATGTTAGTGAGAGAGAAGATGGCGTAGTGGTCTTACACCTACCCACTGAGTTGTTAAAACTCCAGGACAGTGGTTTGTTAGATGTTAGTGAGAGAGAAGATGGTGTAGTGGTCTTACACCTACCCACTGAGTTGTTAAAACTCCAGGACAGTGGTTTGTTAGATGTTAGTGAGAGAGAAGATGGTGTAGTGGTCTTACACCTACCCACTGAGTTGTTAAAACTCCAGGACAGTGGGTTGTTAGATGTTAGTGAGAGAGAAGATGGCGTAGTGGTCTTACACCTACCCACTGAGTTGTTAAAACTCCAGGACAGTGGGTTGTTAGATGTTAGTGAGAGAGAAGATGGCGTAGTGGTCTTACACCTACCCACTGACTTGTTAAAACTCCAGGACAGTGGTTTGTTAGATGTTAGTGAGAGAGAAGATGGTGTAGTGGTCTTACACCTACCCACTGAGTTGTTAAAACTCCAGGACAGTGGGTTGTTAGATGTTAGTGAGAGAGAAGATGGTGTAGTGGTCTTACACCTACCCACTGAGTTGTTAAAACTCCAGGACAGTGGTTTGTTAGATGTTAGTGAGAGAGAAGATGGTGTAGTGGTCTTACACCTACCCACTGACTTGTTAAAACTCCAGGACAGTGGGTTGTTAGATGTTAGTGAGAGAGAAGATGGTGTAGTGGTCTTACACCTACCCACTGACTTGTTAAAACTCCAGGACAGTGGTTTGTTAGATGTTAGTGAGAGAGAAGATGGTGTAGTGGTCTTACACCTACCCACTGAGTTGTTAAAACTTGCTCTAGGTAGGAGCTGGTACCGGGCTGTGAACACAGTACCTTACTTCAGGCTTATGACCAAAAATAAGGAATGCCTGATTAATAAAGTTAAAGTTTGTTTTGTTTAACGACACCAGTGAGCACATTGATTTAGTCATCTTCAGCTACTGGATGTAAAATATTTGGTAATTTTGACATATAGACTTAAAGAGGAAACCTGATACATTTTTTCATTAGTAGCAAGGAATCTTTTATATGCACCATCTCACAGACAGGATAGCACATACCATGGCCTTTGATATACACCAGTCGTGATGCAATGGCTGGATCGAGAAATAGCCCAGTGGGCCCACCAACAGGGATCGATCCCAGACTGACCATGCACAAAGCAAGCACTTTATCCCTGGGCTACGTCCTGCCCCCCTTTGCTACAGTGTCTGAGAAAATTTGATCCAAAGACCCAAGCACCTCAGGCGAGCACTCAACCGACTGAGCTAAATCCCACCTGTGACCTTTAACGTTGTATAAGTTGTGGGGCTCCGGTTGGGATTGGGATGGGAAAGTCATGAGTCCATTAAAGGCAATCAATCATACTACTGAATTACATCTCTCTACCCCAATAAAGTAAATGTTATGCCCCTCCCTTCTGATCTAAATGCTATCATTATGATTTGAGAAATGTATGACTCAGGTTGATGTATTCATCTTAATCGTTTGTGTCAATGGCATGCTACACTATCCTCCTGGAAGTGCTATTTAAGTTCTGGGACTATAAAAAAAGCATCTCCTGTTACAATGATGACACTTGCAAGTGAATTTATGGAGGTGCAATCACTTTGTGTGTTTGCGGCACAAACCATCTGTGGCTTAATTAAATTATTAATCAATGGGTTTTTGACACACAAAGAAATTAAAGCCTGGTGAGGATGATACACAAATAAAGAAAGTATTGTACAATTCCTGTCTTCGGGAGTTTGAAAGATTATTTGAAAACCTGACCTTGATGCCAAATAAAGTGAATGAGGATGATGATAACTAAAGAAAGTACTGTACAAACATGCCTAGAGGAGTTTGAAAGATTTTCTGAAAACCCGATGTTGATGTCAAATAATCCAAATGCTCCTGAGGAGCATCTTTTAATGAAGGGTTTTATAGAGTTTAATTTTCCCACTGGTGATCTTTTGTATAGTCAAGACTGCAATCTTCAGTCAGATCAAGATGAATACCAAAAAGGGAAAATGTATGACTTGTGGTAATAGAATCCCCAATACATTATCTAATCTGAGGGTATTTAAACATGAAAACTTTGACAACAGGAACATATGGCCAATATATGAGATAACCCTTGTATCATATAGAAAATTCTTTTTGACTTGCAGTATGGTATCATTTAAAGAGTTCAGGCGCAAAACGCGATATATCCATTTTAATTTTCAGTAAAAATGGGTTTTTTAATTGGCGTTTATCGCGTTTTGATAAAAAAAACCCCAGGATTTACCCAATACAATTTCATAAGGATCAATCACGTTTTCCAGCAAATTAGCGGGCCTACGATTTGCCCTTACTGACATACAATAATGGCTTTAACTAAAAACTAGAAAGAAATGGTTGATATCGCATTTTGCGCCTGAACTCTTCATTTATCTTTATATATTCTCAGACAACCAACATGCTAGTTACCAACATGCTAGTTATAAATGGTAATAAAAAGTAAATGGTGTATACTAATACTGATAGGGAATGTTCACATCATAAATTTTTATACAACTTTATACCTGATGATTTTCACTTTAAAACATAATAATAGGTCTCTCATACTATGCTGGATACATTTCTAGTAAAAACACTTATACATTACTGTTTAAGTTTATCAGATACAGTTAATACAATTATTACTTGTAGAAATTTAGTTAATTAATTATTCAAACTCCTTTTTGAGCTCAATACAGTGATTACACAAACTAAAGCAAAGCTAGAAAACAAAAGGACCACATAGTCTAGCAGTCTTCATGATAATTATGTAGCTGTGATTGATCAGACAATATCTGTAGAAATAGATATGTACTAAATTGTTCAAACTCTACTATCAACTCAGTACAGTATTTCAGCACATTGAAGCTACATGCAGCTACAAAGCAAAGCCTACATGGTTAGGCTGCCTAGATGATAATACTTGGGATTAATCAGACAACATGAATAAATGTACTAAATGTAGCTATACTATGTACTAAATTGTTTAAACTGAGAATATCAGTAAATATTATGTACTAAATTGTGCAAACTCTGCTTTCAGCCATGTACAGTGATTCTGAACATTGCAGTTATCTAGAAAGCAAAAGAACCAAATGGTCTGGCAGTCATCATGGTTAATCAGACTATATCAGTAAATATTGCTGTGTAATAAATTGTTCAAACTCTGCTTTCAGCCCAGTACAATGATTCTCAACCTTGAATCTAGCAATAGAAAGCAAAAAGACCACATGGTGTGGCAAGCCTTCATGATAACACTGATGATTAATCAGACAATATCAGTTGCATCTCCTTGGAGCTGCTTCTACCAATTAACACTTTAAGTGTCTCCGTGATCAACAGAATGGAGGAGCAATTCAGACTAAATGAAACTGATACTCCGCAATCAAAATCCTTTTGTGCTGTGAATTGTTTATTTGGATACGGCTGAATCACTTGCTTTGCAGCACTGTTAGCAAACAGGGAGACAAAACTGCAACCACGTCTCGACCAACAGGAGGCTGTTTTTGTAGTCGGCAATCAGTGTATGACGGTGTGACCAATAGTTGCATGCACGATCCTTCAGCAAGATAATTGTAATTATTAATGTCTAGTTAATCACCTGTTATGATCAATTTTCAAAAGAAAAATATTCCACCAAAATTGAAAGAGCACCGTCAGATTCGAATGATTGCACGTTTTGCATTACTCCATCTCACCCATTAAACAGTCGGAGTAGAAAAATAATTACAAAATGGTGAGATATGACATTACGGTGCCGAATGTAAATCAGCGACTGGGGAATGTAAAAGACCATGTCGTGAATAAGACGAGGGAGTCGATGGCAGGACGATAAAAACACAAGTCTTTCTGAACTCAGAGTGGATCTGAGACCCTGATATTAATTACTTGGAGCAGCTTGTCTGACGTGCAACTTTTTATGACGAAGAAACAGAGCCTTTTACGTTTATGTCAAGACGCAGACGAATAATTATGCAATTATGTTGCATCAGTAAAATGGAGACGAACAATTTAGGTAATTTAAGCTGCACTCAAGTGTTCAAGCAAGCATATTGGATGGTGGAATTTATTAAATGATGATATAATAAAAGACAGAGAAACTGGTTTTATTGGCACTGTTGTGTTTATAAAAGTGAAGAGAAAAGGAAAGGAATGTTGGTTTAAGGACACCTCAGTACATTTTTAAACTACAACTATTTGGTGGCTAACATTTGATCAAAATATAAATAAGGAAAAAACCTGCAGCTAGAAAATAGACTACTCCCACAAATAACAGGTCAGGTCAGGTCAGAATGTTTAAAGGTAGGGTCAACTCAAACGAGCCTTACGTGTTGGAAAGATGTATACCCAGATCACCAACACATACTGACACTTTAACAAATGAAAAACGCGTAATTTTAGAGTTAATAAAAAACCATGATTATTCCTGCTAATTGGGGGCAGCAATTTTGTTTCATTTTTGTGATGACCGGTGGTATAGCTTGGGACGAAGTGATGTCAGCTCCGTCCATCTCCTCCTAAGCACAGTGTAAACAAACCCTCTAATTTACGACAAGGCGCTTCCCTTTCATCAACCTGACTTGATAGTATAATAAACTATTTAACTAAATATATTTCAGTTTGCATCAATAGAATGAAATGGAGTTACAGTAGTTTTCTTTAAAAAAAAAATCCAAAGAAAAATGCATATTATTAGGCCTATTGCATGGTAGGGTACATTCTAACAAAAACAACCACTCACGATACCCAAGTTATACTTTTCTTTTCTTTGGGACAATGTAATTGGTCAGTTTTGTGATTTTAGATGGGAAAGTCTACTTAATCAAGGGTTTTACAGAATTACTTACAGTAATAAAGCAGGCGGCTAATAATGCCCATTGCGAGTGGAGGGGTATCCGTGCGGTTACCACACAATACCCTGTGATCTTAATAAAAGAGGCACGTCTTTTTAGTGTGTCTAGACACAGTGTCTGGGGACCGTCTAAATATACACTTGCCAATCAGGAACCTCAGGTACAGGCCATGGAAAGAAAAGACCAATTAACTAAGAAAACACTCCAATTATTATTTCAGTACATGGATTAATTTATGTAAAACCATAATACAGTTATTTCAACACTTTGACAATGGTGGTTTATTTTGTATTGAAAAATATATAATTGTTGCTGGTTTAGTGGGATGACTATTATTACAGAACACTGCGATGCATTCGCAAAAATCAGGTATGTTTTGTTTCTTCAGTTCGAAGACTAATTCCTGATGTGACACGTTAGGTATTACGTAACCACCAGCTCGCCAGAGGGCGTATTCACTAGGATGGTACGAAATGGCTGTGCCCGTTATATATAATAGCCGTCACATTTAACCGTTTTATTAATTAACTATACGATTATACTTATTGATATTAAGCAATAATGTGCATTATATATCGTTGAATATGCATACCAGGCCAAATGCCTTAATTGTTCCCTCCTTTAACGTGCACATTCAGAGCAAGCTGTTGTAGTCCACGCCTGTCCTGGGCATAGGTGCCATCCAGGACAGGAAAGAGGTGGGGTGGCAAGAAGGGGGGACCACCTGCACTGGCAGGTACAAGGGAGCACCAGCAGTCCAACCACAAATAACACAGAAAGAGGTCTTTTATATGTACTTTCCCATAGACAGGACAGTACATACCATGGCCTTTGATGTACATCATGGATCACTGGTTAGGATGGGAAAAAACATTCAGTCCATGGAAAGTGATCGTCATTCAGACGAGCAGTCTGCCAATGGGCTACATCTCCCCACTAAAGGACTGGCTGATGCTTCATAGGTTCCTCTCCTAATATGAACTCATTACTAACGACATTGGTGGGAGTTGTCAGTCAATGGCATTTAAATGTCCATCGTAGCCCAGCGGTAAAGTGCTCGCTTGATGTACGGTTGGGCTGGGATCGATCCCCGTCAGTGGGCCCATTGGGCTATTTTTCGCTCCATCCAGTGCACCACAACTGGTACATCAAAGGCCATGGTATGTGGTATCCTGTCTGTGGGATGGTGCATATAAAAGATCCCTTGCTGCTAATAAAAAAGAGTAGCCCATGAAGTGGCGACAGCAGGTTTCTTAACTCAATATCTGTGTGGTGATTAACCACATGTCCGATGCCATATAACTGTAAATAAAATGTGTTGAGTGCATCGTTAAATAAAACATTTTCTTCCTTCCTTCTCCATCATCCCCCTATTTTTCATTTCAACTTATTTTTCGTGTTTATATCCAGTTAAGGTTCAAGCACGCTGTCCTGGGCACATACCTTAGCTATCTGGGCTGTCTTTTCAGGACAGTGAGTTAGTTGTTAATTGTTAGTAATTAGTAAGAGAGAAGAGGGTGTATAGTAGCCTTACACCTACCCATTGAGTCATTAAATTTGCTTTGGGTTGGAGCTTGTACTGGGCTGCGAACTCTGTACCTATACCAGCCTTATGTCTGATGGCTTAACCACGAGGCCACCAAAGCTGTTATCATTCCCCTAACACTAGTTCAAGGAGAGTAATTTTTATCTCCCCTTAGCATGTGAATTTAATTTTGAAAAATTAGTATTACAGAAGGATTAAATACCAGTGCTCAAAAATGGTAATATCTTAAATAACTCCTTGTAATCTTAAATCAGGGGAACATTTAATCGCTGCTCTCAATTTGTTTTCATGGCAAGGTCTACTGGTTTATACATTTTGGTACCTGCTCCCTGCCAGAGTGAGTTTTAACGGCTCCATATGGAGGTGTAATACCACTACTATCTCTCTCTCTCTCTCTCTCTCTCTCTCTCTCTCTCTCTCTCTCTCTCTCTCTCTCTCTCTCTCTCTCTCTCTCTCTCTCTCTCTCTCTCTCTCTCTCTCTCTCTCTCTCTCTCTGACTCTCTGACTCTCTGACTCTCTCTGACTCTCTGACTCTCTGACTCTCTCTGACTCTCTGACTCTCTCTGACTCTCTCACTATCTCACTCTCTCACACTCTGACTCTCTTACTCTCTCACTCTCTCAATCTCACTCTCTCACACTCTCACTCTCACTCTCACCCACTAACCATTAACTCCTGTGATGTACAGACAGCCCAGATAGCTGAGATTAGTGCCCATGACAGCCTGCTTGAACTGTAATTAGATTAAAAGCATAAGAATCATGATAAACTGCACTTTCATCTGATGAACCAGTAACCATGAACTTGTGTCTGGAGAGAGACAGTCAGACAGGGAAGACAGCTCACTTGAACCTTAATTGGATATCAGCACAAAAATAAATTGAATTCAAATTGAAACTGAAGAAAATTATAGGAGCTGGCAATATTCTGTACACCGTGCATGTATTTGAAATCAGAAGCCACAGGCTTGTTGTAGATAAAGATAGCTGTCTAATGAAGATAAGACAAATGCCAGTCTGATTAAAGAGATAAATGATCTGGGGTCTCACAACAGCTTTTTTTGTTTTTGAATATTCTGGACAAAATAACATTTTGTATTTTAAATCAGTAATAGAATTTTGTTTTAAAGCAATATTTGGTAGCATTTTGTTTTTAAATCATTAATAGCATTTTGTTTTTTATATAAGTAATAGCATTTTGTTTTTAAAATCAATATTATAATAACATTTTGGTTTTAAATTATCAGTAGCATTTAAAAAAAAAAAAAGTAATAGCATTTTGTTTTTAAAATCAATATTATAATAGCATTTTGTTTTTTAAATAAGTATCGGTAATAGCATTTTGTATTTGTCTATTTTTTTATCTGTCAATTTTTTTTATCTCTTTATTATGTCTATTTTTTATTTGTCTTAAAAAACACATACTTGTGACAAAACTGTTGAGGCAGAATACCAAAGAAGAAGTTTGTTTTGTTTAACAACACCACTGGAGCACATTGATTAATTAATCATCGGCTAATGGATGTCAAACATTTAGTAATTCTGACTCGTAGTCATCAGAGGAAACCTGCTACATTTTTCCTAATGCAGCATGGGATCTTTTACATGCACTTTCCCACAGACAGGAAAGCACATACCATGGCCTTTGACCAATTGTGGTGCACTGATTGAAACGAGTCCCATAGAAGAGATTCAGCAAAGAGTTATATATATACTTCTAGTCGAACGATTAAAAAACCATGTCATGTCATTATTTAGAGACCACTGGTAACTTTGAACATTTTTACAAGTGTACAAACCATACAATGTTTTTAGTAACCTTCTACCCACTCCCAAAAAACATTCACATTTTAAAGAATTTTATTTCTTTATTAACATTCTTTGTTTAATAGTACATCCTATGGTAAGCAGTCTACTATTTATCTTATCACTTATATTGGGTCATGCAAATTCATCTTGGTGATGCAGCACAAGTTTGTTTCATGTAATTACGCCACTCGATCACATTGTTAATCAGTCATCAGCTACTGGATCTTAAACATATGGTAATTCGGACACAGTCTTCAGAGTAAGGCAACTACAGTTTCCCATTAACAACACAGGATCTTTATATGCATTTTTTTCATAGACCTCACAGGACAGCACATACATTAGCCTTTCATATATTGGTCATGGGGCACTGGTTGTGTCAGGACCTGCCTCGGTGGCGTCGTGGTTAGGCCATCGGTTAACAGGCTGGTAGGTACTGGGTTCGGATCCCAGTCGAGGCATGGAATTTTTAATCCAGATACCGACTCCAAACCCTGAGTGAGTGCTCCGCAAGGCTCAATGGGTAGGTGTAAACCACTTGCACCGACCAGTGATCCATAACTGGTTCAACAAAGGCCATGGTTTGTGCTATCCTGCCTGTTGGAAGTGCAAATAAAAGATCCCTTGCTGCTAATTGGAAAGAGTAGCCCATAAAGTGGCGACAGCGGGTTTCTCTCAAAATCTGGGTGGTCCTTAACCATATGTCTGATGCCATATAACCGTAAACAAAATGTGTTGAGTGCGTCATTAAATAAAACATTTCTTTCTTTGGTTGTGTCAGAAAAATAAATAAATCAGGGAATGGGTCCACCAAGGGGATTCGATCCTTGAACCCAAGCATCTGAAGCAAACGCTCTACCGACTGAGCTAAATCCTGGGCATGTTAAGTACCAAAGAAAGAAATATTTTATTTAACGACGCACTCAACACATTTTATTTACGGTTATATGGCGTCCGACATATAGTTAAGGACCACACAGATTTTGAGAGGAAACCCGCTGTCACCACTACATGGGCTACTCTTTCCAATTAGCAGCAAGGGATCTTTTATTTGCACTTTCCACAGGCAGGATAGCACAAACCATGGCCTTTGTTGAACCAGTTATGGATCACTGGTCGGTGCAAGTACCCATTGAGCCTTGCGGAGCACTCACTCAGGGTTTGGAGTTGGTATCTGGATTAAAAAATCCCATGCCTCGACTGGGATCTGAACCCAGTACCTACCAGCCTGTAGACCGATGGCCTACCACGCCGCCACCGAGGCCTGGTTGTGTTAAGTACCATGCCTGTTAATGTGTCATCTTTAAGCAGTCGTAAAATAAGACCATTAAGAATCTGGAATGAGATGTCGTGCAGTCAAGAAGTCTAGAAGCTTTAGCATATCGTAAACATGAAGGCAATGTCGTTCAAACTACTATAAGTATCTACATCCATTACTGACAAATCTATAGCATCCATCAGGTTATCATTGACAGATCTGAAACAGTCTGTACACAGTGGCTTGAAAGACTGAGTCCAAAACCTTTTTTTCTTTTTCTTTTTTTTCTTTTTTTTCAAGATAAAAATAAAGAAGAGAAAATGAAGAAGACATTATTTATAAACAAAATGTCACTAATAGCATGGAAATGCTATCTTGTGAACTATCTTTTCAACTGTTAATGATAGCTTAAAAGTTCAGACTTTTTCGGTTTTATCAATAAATCTATTCAGGATGCTATTTCGTAATGGTTGTCTGTCTTAAAACCATTGACCCCAGTTCTCAAGGTACATAAACTTTCTCTGTTACATAAAATGCCTTTTAACTACTACAAACACCAGGGCAACAAGAAAAAAAAACACTTTTGATTTGCCAGAATAGATAAGTTAAGCAAGAAAGTGTAAGTAAATGTGTAATTAAGTGGTTAGAAAAGTTTAAGTAAATGTGTAATTAGTGGTTAGAAAAGCTGTAAAAGTCAAATTTATTTTACATCACCCTGTATTATAATCGGAGAGTGTAAAATTATAATTTAGAAGTTGATATGGCTCATGTTGTTAGCTTTTTGTACTGAGGTAAACAGTTTAAAATTGTTATTTAAATTTGATGTGGCTCATGTTGTTAGCTTTTTGTACTGAGGTAAACAGTTTAAAATTATAATTTAGAAGTTAATATGGCTCATGTTGTTAGCTTTTTGTACTGAGGTAAACAGTTTAAAATTATAATTAAGAAGTTGATATGACTCATGTTGTTAGCTTTTTGTACTGAGGTAAACAGTTTAAAATTATAATTAAGAAGTTGATATGACTCATGTTGTTAGCTTTTTGTACTGAGGTAAACAGTTTAAAATTATAATTTAGAAGTTGATATGGCTCATGTTGTTAGCTTTTTGTACTGAGGTAAACAGTTTAAAATTATAATTTAGAAGTTGATGTGGCTCATGTTGTTAGCTTTTTGTACTGAGGTACCGGTAAACAGTTTAAAATTGTTATTTAAATTTGATGTGGCTCATGTTGTTAGCTTTTCGTACTGAGGTAAACAGTTTAAAATTATAATTTAGAAATTGATATGACTCATGTTGTTAGCTTTTTGTACTGAGGTACCGGTAAACAGTTTAAAATTGTTATTTAAATTTGATGTGGCTCATGTTGTTAGCTTTTTGTACTGAGGTAAACAGTTTAAAATTATAATTTAGAAGTTGATGTGGCTCATGTTGTTAGCTTTTTGTACTGAGGTACCGGTAAACAGTTTAAAATTGTTATTTAAATTTGATGTGGCTCATGTTGTTAGCTTTTTGTACTGAGGTAAACAGTTTAAAATTATAATTTAGAAGTTGATGTGGCTCATGTTGTTAGCTTTTTGTACTGAGGTACCGATAAACAGTTTAAAATTGTTATTTAAATTTGATGTGGCTCATGTTGTTAGTTTTTTGTACTGAGGTAAACAGTTTAAAATTATAATTTAGAAATTGATGTGGCTCATGTTGTTAGCTTTTTGTACTGAGGTACCGGTAAACAGTTTAAAATTTTAAATTAAATTTGATGTGGCTCATGTTGTTAGCTTTTTATACTTAGGTAAACAGTTTAAAATTATAATTTAGAAGTTGATATGACTCATGTTGTTAGCTTTTTGTACTGAGGTACCGGTAAACAGTTTAAAATTGTTATTTAAATTTGATGTGGCTCATGTTGTTAGCTTTTTGTACTGAGGTAAACAGTTAAAAATTATAATTTAGAAGTTGATATGACTCATGTTGTTAGCTTTTTGTACTGAGGTACCGGTAAACAGTTTAAAATTGTTATTTAAACTTGATGTGGCTCATGTTGTTAGCTTTTTGTACTGAGGTACTGATGATCCTGAGTGTGACAGCATGAAGGTTGATCTGCTGTCAGTCAAAACAATAAAAGTATCCAAGAACCATGCATACCATTTCCATAACAACCATAACCACCCTCCGCTTATTACCGATCCCGGTTGGGCTGCTGGTGCTCTCAATGCACCTGCCAGTGCAGGCGGTCCTTGTCTCCACCCCAACCCACCCCACCCTTTTCTGTCCTGGGCAGAGGAGCCAGCCGAGGCTGACACCTGTGCCCAGGACAGGCGTGCACTACAACAGCTTGCTCTGAATGTGCACGTTAAACACTCTGACCTGACCTGATGCATACCATGAGTAAACTGAAGCTAAAGTCTGTTTTGTTTAATGACACCACTAGTGCACATTCATGTATTAGTCATCAGCTATCAGATGTCAAACATTTGGTAAATTTTGACTTGTAGTTTTAAAGGAAACCCACTACATTTTTCCATTAGTGCAGAAAGGGATCTTTTACATGCACTTTCCCACAGACAGGACAGCACATACCACAGCTTTTGATATACCAGTCGTGGTGCACTGACTGGACAGGAAAAAAACAAATCAGAGAATGGGTCCACTGCAGTCACAGACTTGCACCATGCTCATGAGTGACGTTGGATAATGCAACAAGGACGTTTGGCTCAGTCAGAGTTCAGGTTTAAAAAATCTGCAGTTATACATATTTATTGCACACTTTTATCAAAGGAAAACAACCTAATGGTTATAATGCTAGACTTTTTTAACTCCATTAAAGTTTGAGACCCAAGTTTTTTTAACACTATTGTGAAATCGGATGTTTTATTGTTTAGATTATCAATTCCCAGCATCCAAAGTGTTTCTGGTCATCCTGGTGTTTGTAGTAACACAAAATGCATTGTGAAGTACCTCTGAGAAGTAATGGTTATGAAGACCTGGGCCTGTGCTTATAAAACTTAAAGTCTAGACTTTAATAAAGTCCAGACTTTAACATAATGCTATTTGAATGATGTTGCCATGACGTTAAAGTCTGGACTTCATTAAAGTTTAGACTTTAAGGTTTATAAGCAAGGGGCCAGCTCTAGTCTATTTTTAGATAGTATTTTCCCATTTCTTCGCCAAAGACTCTTCTTTCACTCTATTGTAACTTTATCCAAATGTGTAACAACTTTGTAGATTAACCAAACTTAGTGTTCATTTTTACATGTTAAAACTAGGGTCTGTGGCTTTAATTAATAATAATTTTTAAACATTTTCGATTACAGGTTGCCTGGCGTCGAATGCGAGACAACCGGTTTCTGACGGTGGGCACCCTGACGTGGATCAAGGACTCGAGACTGGTTGTGGAGTACATACAACCCAACCCAAAGGTCTCCGAATGGAACCTTCTCATCAAGAACGTACAGAAGTCGTCGGCCGGGCGATACGAATGTCAGATCACGTCCATGAAGAGAAGCACACACACTGTGCAGCTCAACGTTATAGGTATGATTCACCGATTTAATGACAACTGTTTTATTTATTTATTTATTTATTTATTTATTTATTTATTTATTTATTTATTTATTTTTTATCCCACTTCCCCCTTTCCTTTCTTTCCTTTGGATTCCATTTCATTTCATCCAGATCTGGAAGCTCTGCCTATTTTTCAACCTCTTTAGCTGTCCACCATCACATCCCAGTCCTTGTCTCAAACGTAACAATTTGTTACCTATGGCAATTTTTAATGGTTTTGCTACAGGCAAAATGTTCAAAGATGGCAATTAAACTCAGTAACATCTTTCAACAAATAAAAAAAAAACCTAACTAAAATTATTATTATAAACAATGACAATAATGTTTATCTGGAGGCAAAAAGCTGAAATTGAATGTGTGTCAAGTCACTAAAGTTCTATAAAGTTGAACAAGCAATACTAAACAGATGGCCTAATCTTTCCAAAAAAAACCCATTTACTTCAGAGTTATTATTTTGGCCAAAGTTTATCAATGATTCTATACAATATTGTATAACAAAAAAGAATCAAAACATATATATATAATACATACTTAAGTTCATCTTTATGTGCTCCAAGATATATTTCAAGATGGGATAAGGAACTCAATATGAAAGAGACTATGCTTGGTGGAAGACTGTTAACACTACTGTGTTTAATATGACAAAAGATACTAAATTAATATGGTTTCAATATCGAATAATTCTGATTTTGAGTATGTTACCCTGAAATTACAAAATCACCAAATTTCAGTGTTGTTCTGTTTCACATCAGCACCTAAAACATAACAATTTATTACCATTTTGTGTCTTAATTGTCTTTCTTTTATTGTTTAGTATATTTAAATACATTTCATTACATGTTTATTAAATGCAAGATGCCACACTTTTTGAATGTGTTCTGTCCAGATGTGTTGGTACACTTCTTTAATTTTTTCTCCATTCATTTATACTGTAGTTATTTACATACTTATATCCAATTATGGTTCAAGCACACTGTCCTGGATACACACACACACACACACACACACATAGACACACACACATACACACACACACACACACACACACACACACACACACACACACACACACACACACACACACACACACACACACAAACACACACACACCTACACACACACACACACACACACACCTCAGCTATCTGGAGTGTCTGTCCAAGACAGAGGATTAGTGGTTAGTGAGAGAGAAGTAAGTGTAGTGACCTTACACCTACCCATTGTTATTGGTTAGTGAGAGAGAAGTAAGTGTAGTGACCTTACACCTACCCATTGTTATTGGTTAGTGAGAGAGAAGTAAGTGTAGTGACCTTAGACCTACCCATTGTTAGTGGTTAGTGAGAGAGAAGTAAGTGTAGTGACCTTACACATACCCATTGTTAGTGGTTAGTGAGAGAGAAGTAAGTGTAGTGACCTTACACCTACCCATTGTTAGTGGTTAGTGAGAGAGAAGTAAGTGTAGTGACCTTACACATACCCATTGTTAGTAAGTGTAGTGACCTTACACCTACCCATTGTTATTGGTTAGTGAGAGAGAAGTAAGTGTAGTGACCTTACACCTACCCATTGTTAGTGGTTAGTGAGAGAGAAGTAAGTGTAGTGACCTTACACCTACCCATTGTTAGTGGTTAGTGAGAGAGAAGTAAGTGTAGTGACCTTACACCTACCCATTGTTAGTGGTTAGTGAGAGAGAAGTAAGTGTAGTGACCTTACACCTACCCATTGTTAGTGGTTAGTGAGAGAGAAGTAAGTGTAGTGACCTTACACCTACCCATTGTTAGTGGTTAGTGAGAGAGAAGTAAGTGTAGTGACCTTACACCTACCCATTGTTAGTGGTTAGTGAGAGAGAAGTAAGTGTAGTGACCTTACACCTACCCATTGTTAGTGGTTAGTGAGAGAGAAGTAAGTGTAGTGACCTTACACCTACCCATTGTTAGTGGTTAGTGAGAGAGAAGTAAGTGTAGTGACCTTACACCTACCCATTGTTAGTGGTTAGTGAGAGAGAAGTAAGTGTAGTGACCTTACACCTACCCATTGTTAGTGGTTAGTGAGAGAGAAGTAAGTGTAGTGACCTTACACCTACCCATTGTTAGTGAGAGAGAAGTAAGTGTAGTGACCTTACACCTACACATTGTTAGTGGTTAGTGAGAGAGAAGTAAGTGTAGTGACCTTACACCTACCCATTGTTATTGATTAGTGAGAGAGAAGTAAGTGTAGTGACCTTACACCTACCCATTGTTATTGGTTAGTGAGAGAGAAGTAAGTGTAGTGACCTTACACCTACCCATTGTTAGTGAGAGAGAAGTAAGTGTAGTGACCTTACACCTACCCATTGTTAGTGGTTAGTGAGAGAGAAGTAAGTGTAGTGACCTTACACCTACCCATTGTTATTGATTAGTGAGAGAGAAGTAAGTGTAGTGACCTTACACCTACCCATTGTTATTGGTTAGTGAGAGAGAAGTAAGTGTAGTGACCTTACACCTACCCATTGTCAGTGGTTAGTGAGAGAGAAGTAAGTGTAGTGACCTTACACCTACCCATTGTTAGTGGTTAGTGAGAGAGAAGTAAGTGTAGTGACCTTACACCTACCCATTGTTAGTGGTTAGTGAGAGAGAAGTAAGTGTAGTGACCTTACACCTACCCATTGTTATTGGTTAGTGAGAGAGAAGTAAGTGTAGTGACTTTACACCTACCCATTGTTAGTGAGAGAGAAGTAAGTGTAGTGACCTTACACCTACCCATTGTTAGTGAGAGAGAAGTAAGTGTAGTGACCTTACACCTACCCATTGAGTCGTTAAAACCCACTCTGGGAACTGGGAGCCAGTACTAGGGTGCGAACCCAATACCTACTAGCCTTATATCCGATGGCTTAACCACTACACTATCAATGTCGGTGGTACACTTCTTATATCTTTATTTCATTAGAAACATTTTAACATTATATCACCAATGCATAGTAACTGATCTTGTGTGAAGGAGCCTTAAGACATTGACAGCCAACAATTACAGCACCAAGTGCATCTGTGGCATGATCTGTGGCATGCGATGACTTCTCTTCTGTCTTATCTCTAAGGTTATCATGGCCTCTGTTTCTAGAAACAAACCGAGCCAAGAAGAATTTGATTTGCTTTTCATTGCACTGCCGTGCAGCAGCCATTGCATGTTGACATAACATTTTGCCGAGACATCGGAACATATCCTGGTGTCAGGGACCACACATCATGGTCAGGAGATTACATGTGTGGGGGAAAACAAAGAACACAGAAGAAAATGATACATATGTTTTGGTAAAAGCAGAACCTTACACAAGACAATGTTTTTGTTTGTTTTCTTTTTGTTTTCAATCTAAAGAATTTGTAACAAACACACGCCAAATAAAAGAGATATTTACTAAATTTGATTTTTAACAATGATGTAGCTGTTACATGTACATCTAGAGTACTCTTAGAAGATTACAATTTCCCATTGTAGCAGATTCACCCCCCCCCCCCCCCCCCCCCCACTCCTCACCGGATATTGGATCAAGATGGATTGATGGCGAAGGATAGTAGCCATTAAGTACATATGGCCAACCATTTGGAATCATTGCTAACAATTTAAATGGCAACAGTACCACGGCTTCCAAATTAGTGTCAGTTCAGTTTGGTAGAAACATATCAAGATATGGAATTTAAAACTTTAATCAACAGTTTAATTGGCCTACTTTTATGTTTATTATAGGTTGATTGATGTAAAGTCTAGTATATAGATTGATTAGATGTTTAGATGACAAACAGCATATAACAATGACTTCAGTAATATTGGCATAGATTTGGTGCATTATATTAAGCATGTTGACCAGCCCCAGTGTTGCACAGTGTGTATTATTTAAACCAACACTCCTGGAGGTATACAACTGAAAATTAACCAAAGTTACATTCTTGTCTTAAATTTTAGAAATATATTTTAAACAATTATTAATTAACATTCCACATACATGTATGTAACTGTTGCACATTATAGCCTAATGCTGGTTTTTGTGTGTCTCTGTGTTAAAGTTTGTTTTGTTTAATGACACCACTAGAGCACATTTATTTATTCATCATTCAGCTACTGGATGTCAACATCAATTGGTAATTTTGACATAATATACTGGTAGTCTTAGAGAGGAAATCTGCTACATTTTCCCCATTAGTAACAAGGGATCTTTTATATGCACCATCCCATAAACAGGATAGCACATATCACGACCTTAGATATACCAATCGTGGTGGACTGGCTGGAATGGGAAATAACCCAATGGGTCCATCAACTAGAACTCACACTTGTCAGCTAAGAACCAAATTACAAAATGTGAAACCTAATTTGACTTTAAGGTTATTTTTTATATATATAAACTGCTAACAAAATTTTGTATGTTTATTGCTGACTTTTCATAAATTTTTTAAGTAAATGCTCCAAAATGTTTTAAATTGGCTGAGGTAATTTCATTTTGAATGAGAGACTTGCCAGACAATTCAATAAATTTTGAGTTTACGCAGGTATCAGTGTCTCAGATATTGAAATATTGTGAAATCAATTCTTCACACGTCCAACGAAATCCTGAAGTAGTTTTCTGCTTAGACAAACACTTAAGAAAAAAAAGCAGCAGTTTTCTGTGTGCATCATAATGAGGCCTCAAGAAGTGAACTGACAACGTCCATTAGGTATAATGGTATTGTGTATAAAGCCCGTAATGATGACGGAAAACCTGACAGTACAGAACTGAGAAGTGTTACATCACACGTGACGTTCTGATTTTAAAAATAAAAATGCTACAGAGTACCAGTCTATCTCATGCCTGATCAGAAAAGTGTTTGTTTATTGAAACCTCAGCATATTTGAAAGTCTAGCTGTTTGTGACAGTACAAAACAGGAGAAGTGTTACATCACACGTGATGTGCAGATTTTAAAAATAAAAACGCTACAGAGTACCAGTCTATCTCATGCCTGACCAGAAAATCGTTTGTTTATTTACTGAAACCTCAGCACATTTTAAACTCTGGTTACATCACACATGGTATATAGCTCATGCCAGATCAGGAAAGGGTTAGTTTACTCACTGAAACCTCAGAACATTTTAAACTGTGGTTGTTACACAGGAGCCTAATATAATTATAGTACAGTGTGGGGCAGGACATAGCAGAATGGTAAAGCATTCGTCTGGTGTGCAGTTGGTCTAGGATCGATCGCCATCAGTGGCTCATTGGGCTATTTCTCGTCTGGTATATGAAAGGCTGTGGTATGTGCTATCCTGTCTGTGGGATGGTGCATATGAAAGATACCCTGCTACTAATGGGAAAAGGTAGCAGGTTTCCTCTCTAAGACTATATGTCTGTATTACCAAATGTTTAACATCCAATAGCTGATGATTAATAAATCAATGTGCTCTAGTGGTATGAACCCTGGAATGCCTTTGATATACCAGTTGTAGAGCTATATCTGATTTGGGAAAACATAAAATATACTTTTAGGACAGTGGCGTAGGAAGGTGCCAAAAAGTGGGGAGGGGGCCACACTTTCATATTTACACACTTTTACACTATAATAAAGCAAATATAAAGCAAAATATCTGAAAAGTAGTCGGGGGGGCACATGCCCCCCCCCCCCCCCACCACTTCATACGCCATTGTAGGAGTTGGATGGGAGTACCAAAAAGGGTATATGGTTTGTATGCTGAATTTGTGTATACATGTCAGGAATCAAAATACTACAATCGATTGTGACTGGTTATTGCTGGTCAACATCAACATGGGCCAAGAGATATTTTTGCCTGTCGTCCCATTGACGATTATTTTACATTTATGATCATGTTTGGTCTGACAGGGTCAGGACATAGCCCAGTGGTAAAGCGCTCGATTGATGTGCGGTCAGTTTGAGATCAATCCCCATTGGGCTATTACTTGTTCCGGCCAGTGCACCACGACTGGTATATCAAAGGCTGTGGTATGTTCTATCCTGTCTGTGGGATGGTACATATAAAAGATCCCTTGCTACTAATGGAAACATGTAGCGGGTTTCCTCTCTGAGACCATATGTAAAAATTACCAAATGTTTGTCATCCAATAGCTAACGATTAATAAATCAATGTGCTCTAGTGGTGTTGTTAAACAATAAAAAAGAAGAAAAAAAGGTCTGACAGGTTTTATTTTGGTCCTGTAGAATTTGTTTCTTACTGGACAGAATGACTGGCATGAATTTCAGCTAATTTCAATCCCTGCATGTAATTGTGAATGGCCATGTATAATCTTCTTGACACTGAAAGCTGCTGCTTTCTAAAAAAAAAAATGTTTTTTGTTTTGTGTATATTATTTATAAAGTTACCACACACACATACATTTTCTCCTCCAATAAAAATCACCAGAAGTGTTAAGCTGTTAAGTTACAAGTGGTTTAATCAGTAACCATTGACACTCATAATTCAAACGAGTAAGTCCCTGTGGGGCGCCATCATTCACACTTCCACTCTCTCACTACGGATTACTAGAACTTGCATTCAACACTTCCATCTCTCAACTTCATATTCTGTTATCTCTTAAGTTAGTGCATAGCATACACAGACAAAATAAATTGGTGTTAACAACTGTTTTCAACAATTGACTTTTGTAGGGTCATATAAATAAAAACGGATATTTGTTTTTAACATCCCACTATAGAACACTTTGATGAATTACTTAAATCATCAGCAATATGGATATCAAACATTTGGTAATTCTAATTCACATGAAACCCACTACATTTTTCAGGCCCATTAAAGGTTGTTGTAGGTAGTACTAAACCAAATAACTTCCGGCTGGGTCAAAGTTCGAGGTGCACTGAACTTTTAATAGAGAAGTTAACACCACAAGTCCTGTGATTGGTGATAAATGTGAGTGTGTTGGTTGTACAAAACATTGGTTTCATCTGGGTGAAAAATGTATGCAATTTTATTTCATCTAGTACCACTGTGTCATGTAGCCTTGTGCTTGAAACATTTATTGGGTACCTGTAAAAAAAGTACTCAAATTTTGTGCGGAACTAGGGTAGTCATAGCCGCTACCCATTATCTCTGAAATGAGCAACTTGACCCCCAA
Organism: Gigantopelta aegis; assembly: GCF_016097555.1. Taxonomy (NCBI): domain Eukaryota; kingdom Metazoa; phylum Mollusca; class Gastropoda; order Neomphalida; family Peltospiridae; genus Gigantopelta; species Gigantopelta aegis. Next base: position 41,533,996 of record NC_054700.1, on the reverse strand, counting down.
TTATTTTCTGATTCAATTTAAGAGTAAGGGGTGGTAGTATTTATTTCTGTGGTGTTTATGCCGATTGATACGCTGCAGGTAGGAGTTTTAGCCACATATGTTACTATTGTCGTCTATGGGATTTGATTTGGCAGTATATATCCTGTACATGTATGTATTTACCAACCTGTCTGTGGGAGAATTAATTAAAAATATCCCTTGTTAGTTTTTGATATGAGGAGACTATGTAATAGCTGTCATCTTCTTCTCTCACTGTTACGTAGACCAATTGTCAGACATAATTATATATTGACCCTATCAGCTTTGTGTACCACTATTAGGACCAGACATTCTCAATAGAATAAATAATACAGTGAGGAAAACCTTAGCTATGAAAGGGTTAAACACCGAACAGCTGTCAAACATTCCTTTTCTTTCCTTTGCTGTCTGGGCTGACAGCGGAGACAACACCCAATACCAATGAGTTATTCTGATATATTAAGTTGTAATTAAAAATGATGGCTGCTGCAAATTGTAGTAAAAAATTTCAAGTATTAACTTAAACACGATCAGACAGTGCTGATGATAATAAGTGCACGCTATTTACAAAAGAAAAAGAACAAGAAAAAGAAAGAAAAAAATGTCCAAAGAAAAAAAGAAGAAAAAGAAAAAAGAAAGAAAAAAGAATCAATGTTTTCGAGGTATTCTACATTTAACAAAGTCCTGTAGATATATAATTATAACTAGTTTTGCACCAAATCCTTTCATACGATGAATCAGCACAAAGCAGAGACAAAAATAAAAACAATTTTAAAAGCTGTAGGCTACTTTACAATCTTATGAGACAGTTTAAATATTTAAAATAATGAAGGTTTTCCATTAGCTTGGAAGACGTCATTAATGTTTTAAAAATCTAGTGTACCAGGTTGTATAGCCTACAGATACCATGTGGGAATTGTTTAATTGGGAATTGTAAAAAAGCAGATCTATCGTGAAAACCAAACATGAGACGTGCCAGTTAACAGTTAACATGAGCGTAGTCCACTGTAATGAATAAAATTTCGGTGAGGCCGTGCATAGTAAATTTTACGTTTCTTGTTCACCCAAATTATAATTACAAAACTTTCTTTTTTTATATCCACCCTATTGTCCCTTTTTTCCCCTTCTACTTTAATTTTTTTTATTCCACTGCCCTCTTTCCTTTGTCTTTTTTGAAGTTCATCTCATTTCTTCCTATCTGCCAGCTTCTCCTATCTTTCAACTTGTTTTGCTGTCCACCTCCACATCCCAGTCCTTGTCTCTCCAGTTGCAACAGGTGCTTGTCTCATGTGGTTTGTCTCTCCTGCAGTTTCCCATCAGCTTTAACTGTGAGCATATAGCTGCATAGTTTCACCAGGAGTGGGATTTAGCTCAGTTGGTAGAGCACTTGTCTGAATTGCTTGGGTCATAGGATCGAACCACGTCAGTAGACTCGTTGCTTTTTATCCTATACCAACCAGTGCCCCATGACTGATATATCAAAGGCCATAGTATGTGCTGCACTTTCCTCATTTGCTAGGGTTGTAGGATTCTAACCATGTTAGTGAACTCTTTGATTTTTATTCTGTCACAACCAGTGCCCCATAACTGCATATTAAAGACCTGTCTGTGGGGAAGTACATGTACAATATCCCTTGCTGCTAACAGAAACAATATAACAGGTTTCTTGAGAAGACTGTACTGTTCTGTCAGACAAATGACTGACATCTAATGTGTCAATAGTCAAACTTTCTGCTCTTATACAAATTATGCAATTCTTATTGGAACATATTGTATTTCAAAATAGATGTGTTGTAATGTTTGTAATCATAATCCATTCATGTACAACAGTCACAAATTCAGAATAAAGGTACTTCACTACTCTGTGTGATTTAATACAATTTAACACACACACGCACACACATGCATGCACACACATACAGACACACACATAGACACACACACACATGCATGCACACACAGACACACATGCACACACACAAACACACACACAAACACACACAGACACAGACACAAACGCACATACACACACACAGACAGACACACACACACATACAGACACACATATACAGACACAATACAGACACACACACACACATGCACGCACACACAGACACACATGCACACACACACAGACACAGACACAAATGCACATACACACACAGACAGACACACACACACATACAGACACACACATACAGACACACACATACAGACACACACATAGACAGATACACACACACAGACACACACACACACACACACAGACAGGCACACACAGGGACAGACACACACACACAGACACACACACACCCATCCATACACATACACCCCCCCCACACACACACACACAAACACACCCCCACACACCCACACACACACACAAACACACACACAGACACACCACACACACACCAAAACCAAGTTATCTAAATAGGATTTAAAATGTGCATGTGTTACAAAGACAATGTTGGTTTCTTAAGATGTAAATATGTTCTAAAATGATTGTTAATCAAATAACTTGGTTTTTGTTTTCAGATCCAAAGCCAGTCAGGACTCTTTTTACTGAAAGACATCAGCATGGTTAGTATACATAAAGAATATTTCATTTATAAAGCACCAAGGTATTTTTATCTGTTATTTCCATGTAAAAAATTAAAACTTTAATGTATTTTTATAGAATTAAAAATATGGTTTCTGTCATTACGACTAGCTGAACAGAAAATAACTGTCTTGTCTGTGGGATACAGACAGACAGACAGACAGACAGACAGACTCTTCCCATTTTGATATATCTTTGTTCCTCTCTGTCTCTCTCTGTATCTTTCCTCTCTTTCATGTATGTTTATCTCTCTCTGACTCCTCTCTCTCACTCTCCATGTTAAGAAATATGTTTTGCTCAATCTAAAAATTAATTTAATTGATAAAAATATACTCCCTTCCCCAACCCACAACCAAACAGAGAGGAGAGAAAAACAAATTACTGACATCATTAAAACACCCATAATCTATGAATAATTTTTCTGTTGTAAATCTGTCCCTTTATGCTCATAATAAACTACATCATTTTGCAAACAAAACATGCAGAAATAACAGTATAAAGATAATAAACCTTTTAAAATATAAACAAAGATTTGTACCCAAGTAATCTGAAAAAAAAAAAAAAAATCTCCAAACCTATATCTTTTATATCTCAAAAGATTTTTCTAATCTTGTTACTAGGTGAAAAAAACAATATTGTTCATTAAAATAAAATCTAAAATGACTTGTTGAACTTGGCCAACATGCAATAAAGATAAAAGTAACAATACATGGTTGATGTTTAAATCAATCACACGTCGACGCCTAATGAAGATGAGGACAAATGTTTACATGGTCTGATCAATAAGTCGCAACACACTTTTATGGAGTGGCAATTATTAGGTGCATGAAAATAAAGTTTAAAAAAAAAAAAAGAGAAAAGGAGAGGTTGTGATTGAAAAAAAAAAATTCTTACATAAAAGTTATGCCAAGGAGAAAATGAAAATATTGTAAATCTTAAAGCAAACAAATTTTATTTTCTATTGATTTTAAATAGAGAGAGAGAGAGAGAGAGAGAGAGAGAGAGAGAGAGAGAGAGAGAGAGAGAGAGAGAGAGAGAGAGAGAGAGAGAGAGAGACACACACACAGAGAGAGACACACAGAGAGAGAGAGAGAGAGAGAGAGAGAGAGAGAGAGAGAGAGAGAGAGAGAGAGAGAGAGAGAGAGAGAGAGAATTGAGGGAAAATGAGAGAGAGAGTTGAAGGGAGAAAACAAACAAACAGGCAGAGAGAGATAGAGAGATAGAGAGAGGGGAGGAGGGAGAGAGAGAGAGAGAGAGGGAGAGGGGAGGAGAGAGAGAGAGAGAGAGAGAGAGAGAGAGAGAGAGAGAGAGAGAGAGAGAGAGAGACAGACAGACAGACAGACAGACAGACAGACATAGAGAGAGCAAACAAGGGAAGGATGGAAAGAAGGAATGGAGAGTGAGAGAGAAATAGAGACTAGTAGGGGGTTGAAGGGAGAAGAAAAATTGTGTGTTGTTACATTGTGCACATTAGAGTTGTGTTGTTTGTTACAGATATGAAGAGCTCACTGAGTGAGACCAAGGAATCACCCCAGCCTGAAATCCAGTATAGTGAGTTGTATTCTCTTTTATTACCCCAGCGGTCACTCATAACAGGGAAAATATTTTCCATATTTTCTCAGTGAGAAATATTCTGCATTGGTCTAACGAACAATACTATTGGACAATTTGACGCTTACAAACCAATGACCTTGTCGGTACTAAATATGACGTCATCACGATTTGGCAAACACAAAATGACGTCATGTAGTTTAAAGAGTTTGCAAATAATCTGAAAATGTCATTTTAATGAAATTCCTTATAGATTTTGTAGCAGAAAAAGAGAACTCTTGTTTTTGAAAATTATCTATGAACTTTATTAAATTACAAAGTTATAGCAATTCTCAGAACAGTGCGTAAAGTGGTTTACATCGTTTCTATACAGGTTGGCATTCGTGCATGTGCGTAGAAAATAAAGGCTATTAGAGAAAAAATAGCTGAGGTAATAAATAGAATAACAAACTCAGTACCAGTTATTATCAAATTTATTATTTAACTCGGGACAGATGTCCTGCTGTAGAATAATATATGTAGATGTAGTCATCATTAAACCATAAAGTAGGTCAAAAGAAACCATCTTTTGTTAACTTACAACGTGAATGTTGGGTTTTTAACTAACAGATGAAAAGTTAAAGTAAAAGGTTTTTTTGGTTTAAAGACATCACTAGAGCACATTGATTTATTAATTATTGTCTAAATGATGTCAAACATTGGCAATTTTGATATATTGTCTTAAAGATGAAACCCGCTACATTTTTCCTTTAGTAGCAAAAGAATCTTTTATATGCACTATCTCACAGACAGGATAGCACATACCACAGCCTTTGATATACCAGTCATGGTGCACTGGCTAGAATGAGAAATAGCCCAATGGGTCCATGGATGGGGATTGATCTTAGACTGACCACGCATCAGGCGAGGACTTTACCACTGGACTACGTCCCGTTCCCCCCCGGCATTGACTAATAAGCATGATCAGTTTAACAGTATTTACAAATGGTAGCATCTTACAGATGCCAAGTTTCATATGATGTCATAGTGCAGAAGACTAGTGTTTGCTAGATTGCGTAATACTTAATACCTCATTCTAGACAGTACACTATGACAGGTATATCAAATGCTGTAGTATATCCCACCCCATCATAAAGTAGATCCCAAGAAACTAAAAAAATTTGCATTAGGTTACAGGTTTTTTTAACAAATATTCAGTATATTTTTTAAGTCATGAAGTGAAAATGTTTTTTTAACTAACAGATGAAGTTGGTAGCATGTTTTTTTTAAAGCATTTTTAATAAAAGGTAGTTGTTATGGTTTGACAAGAGCAATTTACTTGCAGGTGCTTGTGCAAAATGATTTCCATGTTGGCAAAAAACAACAGCTCACTGTATCACATGCTGATATCATTAAATTATTTTACTCAAAATTACTGTGAATTTGACACTGAGAGTAATTTTCAAACCATAAGTGTTGAAAAAGTAAATGTTTTAAAATGTGTTGACAGGTAGTTGTTATAAAGCTCTGCTTTATTGCGGATTTGACTACCATATAATTATGCAAACTGGACATTTCAAAACCATGTTTAAATGTTTTGTGTTTTATTTTTAGAAAAACACCGCAACAGAAATTCAGAAGTGCAAGTTCCAGATTTTGAATATAGTAAGTTTACCTGCACAAGATTTCTCAATACATACAGTGTAATATAACTGTTTAAATTTATAATTTATTTTGATATTTAATAAACCAGTACATGTAATATAATGCCTGTCTTTTAACTCATGTACCGTATTGCACATAGCACAACCCCCCCAACTCAAAACAAAACACAAGAGAGGCTCAGTCTTGTGAGACGTTTTGTGATTGCATAGAAGATTAAAGAATAGAACTAGTCCTATTTTATTTTAAACATTTTATCAAGAAATAAATTCAACAGCAATATGTACCCACAGCAAAAACCAGTATTACATCATTCATATCATTCATAACACCCGGCTGGTCAATATAACGACTTGTGGGATTCACCCTGCTGTGGTTTTGTAAATTCATAAATCATAATATTGCACTTTTCCAGTGCATTGAAAGAATGAAAGAAAGAAAGAAATGTTTTATTTAACGACACACTCAACACATTTTATTTGTGGTTATATGGCATCAGACATATGGTTACGGATCACACAGATATTGAGAAAGGAAACCCACTGTCACCACTTCATGGGTTACTCTTTTCGATTAGCAGCAAGGGATCTTTTGTATGCACCATCCCATAGACAGAATAGCACATACCACAGAATTTGATGTACCAGTTGTGGTGCACTGGCTGCAGTGAGAAATAGCCCAATGGGCCCACTGATGGGGATCGATCCCAAACCGACCGCGCATCAAGCGAGTGCTTTACCACTGGGCTACATCCTGACCGCCCCCCCCCCCCCCCCCCCTGCCTCTAATGACCAACAGTATTTAGAAATGGTTGCGTCTTACAGATGCCAAGTTTCACATGACATCATATAGTGCAAAAAACTAGTGTTTGCTAGATTACATAATACTTAATACCTTGTTCTAGCCAGTGCACCATGACTGGTATATCAAAGGCTATGGTATGTTCAATTCAAGTTCAATTCTTTATTCCGTTTTTAGGCCATAGCCCATTTACAGACAACAAAAGGTGACATTTGAAGGACCCGTTGTTCAACAATTCATATAGCAAACTAAATATCATTTAGCTGCAATTAGTTTGTATATAGATTTTAGCAAGAATAACAATATTTGTATTTTCTAACAATTATTTTTGGTGTACATTATCTCATATAGGTCTACAAATTAACTTATATCCCACTATTATAGTTTTGATTCATATAATTTATTCTCATATTTATTATTTTCCTTTATTACCATACCCCACCCTCACCCACATACACTCTCTTTATCAACATGTAGTCAGCTTATGATTATTGAACAACTGGACCTTTGTGCAGGTGACATTATTCCAAAGTACCACTATATGAACATCATAGTTATAATCTTCTATGCATTTACATTACACTATGGTATGTACTATCCTGTCTGTGGTATGGTGCAAGATCCCTTGCTACTAGTGAAAATATGGGTTTCCTCTCTAATACTATATGTCAAAATTACCAAATGCTTGACATTCAATAGCCGATGATTAATAAATAAATGTGCTCTAGTAGTGTCGTTAAACAAAACAAACTTTGAAACTTAATACAGTCAAATCAATTTAACTAGCCACCTGGTTTAAGGAACCATCTCATGTGTTTTCCCAATCACTAATAAAAACTAACTTGTATTAAGCAGCCACCTGTCTTAAGAGACCACTTGTTTTCTCAAAGCATCTTAACATAAACTGACCTTGTTTTGACCAGGCATCTGTTTTTAAAGACATATTTCCACTACTTTCGAAGGTACTGCTTAAGCGAGGTTTTTTGTACGATAAAAGGGGAGGGACGTAGCCCAATGGTAAAGCGCTCGCTCGATGCGCGGTCGGTTTGGGATCGATCCCCGTCAGTGGGCCCATTGAGCTATTTCTCGTTCCAGCCAGTGCACCACGACTGGTATATCAAAGGCCATGGTATGTACTACCCTGTCTGTGGGATGGTGCATATAAAAAATCCCTTGCTGCTAATCGAAAAGAGTAGCCCATGAAGTGGTGACAGCGGGTTTCCTCTCAATATCTATGTCGTCCTTAACCATATAACTGTAAATAAAATGTGCTGAGTGCATTAAATAAAACATTCCTTTCTTTCCTTTCTTTTTACAATAAAATGACAATGACTCAATTTACTTTTTTTTCTCTTTTAGAGTCAGGACAACTACAAACAGAAGAGGATAAATCAGGAGAATCAGGAAACGGAAAATCAACAGTTTCCTTGTGGTGTATGTTGATCACAGTGTTCTCAATAATAGACCTGTTAGCAAGGACCACCTTGTGATAGAAGAGCTAACAAAAACCATAACACCACCAAATCCATGAGCATATTACTAATAAAAACATTACAACCCCTTTCAGTTTTGTGATACCAGTGCTAACAGAACACTACAGCACAAAATTCACAATCATAATGACTTATTAAATTTCAAACTCCATGTGATAAAGTGTACAGTTTTCACACTGTGCACATTTAGAATCAGTTTGTGGTGTGACGAAGAGTGAATGGTTGCATCTACCGGTATGCTGTTGTATAAAACAAAGAGAGAAAAGAACTTGTTTATGAAGACCCCTTAAAATATACAGAATTCCTTTATGTACAGAATAAAATGTACATAAAATTTACAGAAAATCAACAATGTCTTTTACAGTCAAGTGATTGTAATTCAAGATAATGAAACTTGTTTATGAAGAACTCTTGAAAACCTGTGTAAACAGATATCCTTTATTTATTTACAGAATGGAATCCATAGATATTGTAAAGGGTCATCTGTGATCAGGTGGTTGTAATACAAGAGAATTAATGAAATCTGTTGTATAGGCTGTACTTAGAAGGTGGAACTTGTATGTAAGAAGGTGTCTGTAATTCAAGATCATTAGTGCAATGAACCTGTCTAATTAAGACCTGCTAAAGACCTATATATATATACGCAGATTGGTGTTATTTACAGGTTGGACTTTATATAGATTGGACATTTCCTATTATTGTCAGGTGGTGGCAATACAAAGGCATTGGTGTAATTTGACAATTAAAACACTCAGTGATCTGAAAACATAGATGTCTTTATTTATAAGGTGGAATTCACTGATAAAGTACAGTACCCTACATGGTCTGATGGTTGAAATACAAGGGCATCAGTGTAATTGGACAAAAAAAAGACAGTGATCTGAATACACTGGTGTCCTTTATTTACAGGTTGGAATTTGAACAGAATTAACAGTGACCTGCATGGTCCAGTGGATGTCTTCTGAACAACAAAACCATTAGCATATTCAAGTTCATATCACTGCACAAGGAAAAGTTCAAAGGGTGTTTTACTAGGCTATATTATAAAGCCATGTTGACAAACAAAACGATCATTTGACATTGAAATATTTTGTACACCAGTCACAACTTTATGTAGTTAACATTATATTACTTTGCAAAGATGCACAATATTATTCTAGGATGATGTGCGATATAGTCCCTCCTGTGATGGGCAATGTCTAGTGTACTGCAAGACGACTTGTATGTACAACTTAAAACAGAAAGAATTTGGTTTTTCCAGAATTATTACATTTTGCTGTTCTAGAAATAATAACATGGGGGGAAAGATATGGGTGCTGGCCATTGAAACAAATGACAAAAAAAAACCCCATATGAACCAATGAATAAAATTAAATAAATGACAAAGACTCACAAAATATGTCTATATATGTGACATCCACTAAGTATGGAAAATATTCTTGTAGAGCAACCACAATAACATAAAACAATTTTGAATTCTGAATATGATATCAAAACCCACTATTCATGAAAACCCCCAACAACTTTCAGCTGATATAAATGACACCAGACATTACATTAAAAAGGCATACCCCCCCCCCCCCCCCATACACACACACTGAACTGCTAGTCACCTTGATCTTCATCATGTGGTTATTTCTGGAATTTATGTAGCCATTGCAGTGTTTTTAGGATAGAAAACAAGAGATACTCCACATACACAGATTCACCATTCACAGTTCTATGTAACACAGGTCAAAGGTGTACACAATGTGAGCACCTGGGAGGAACTGAGAAGAAGCACCTCTTGTGCAAGCAGTCTTTGTCAGGAAAGGCGAGTGATCAAACTTTAACTTTAAAACGAACTACATGTATACTGACATTTTCACAAGCTAATTGAAGGACCCTGTTCTGTACAGAATATCTATATGTAATTAGTGGAGTAAAGTTAGGGAAATGGACCCTTGACTTATGATGATGGTATACTTATGACCAGGCACAGATGTAGAATATTATCCCTGAGAAATGTATGTATGACCTACTGGGTTCACATCCCTGTATAGCTGACTTCCACCCAGAGGGAGTTTTGATAGCTCAGCGAAGAGGTATCAAGCCAATGACATCTAACCATCGATGCCCTGTCCTGGACAAACAAATCAGATAGCAGACGTGTATGTGTAGGACACAGTGTGCTTAGACCTGAATTGGATATAAGCATCAAAATCAGATTAGAATGAAATGAATCAAGACCGTTTGCCATAGCTGACTTGATTCTCTTCTGAAAACCTATTTCATGGTACAGTTAAACCTCCCAAAACCAGACCCTCTAAACTGGAATTCTCTGAAAAACTGAATGTTTTTCATGGTCTCAGCATCATTACTAAATAGAACCTCTCTAAACCGGAAACTTCTAAGAACCAGACTTTTTATTTGGTCCTGAGGGTGTCCTGTTTAGATGGATTTCACTGTATATCCATGGTTGAGGTCAATGGAAACTACGACACAATGACATTATCACAATGCTGTATTCATTTGAGAGAAAGAAAAAAGATACTGATATTAAAAAAGATACTGAATATTTGTTTTAAAAAACAAACAAATGTGCTGCATATTATGTATAAATTATAATGACATTGAAGTGTCATGGTTTCCCTGACCAATTTGTGATATTCACCATTGATGTGACATTTTAGTGTTAAGACAGTGTATTGCACGGTGGTCAGTGTATTAATATTAACACTGCTCATTACCATAATGATGTTTCTAGACTGAACTATTTAATGAACAGACCCTCGAGCACACAAACGTACTTTGTATAATTTTCTCCGGAATTAGTTCCAATATTCCAAGTTTCAACTGCTTTTATCACTAATTACCAGAATGTGTTGACTTACTCTTGTGGTGCAAGGTATGTACTCATTTCCAGGGCTAGCTCTGGGTGAGAAGATAATTTTGACAAATTATCTATTAAATTAAAACAATTGCAAAACCCCACTTTATTTTCCAACAAAATATTAATAATTACATCAATTTTTTCCCCACCAAATTAAAGTGAAATTTACCAATTGTTTTTAAAATTTGCAAATAGCGAATTTGGCAAGTGGCAGAGCTAGCCTGGACTTTATGGGGAGTTTAAAATATATATTACAGTGAAACCTCTCAAAACTGGACCCTCTGTAAACAGGAATTCCTCCAAAACCAGACATTTTTCATGGTCCTTTTTAAAAAATGAGTACAAAACTTAACCTCTCTAAACTGGATACCTCTCAACACTGGACATTTTACTTGGTCAATAAGGTGTCCGGTTTAGAGGGGTTTCACTGTATCATATAGAGTGTGACTACTCCTAAATGAGTTCCATAAAATATCAAAGTGATTTTTAATGGCTTACGGTAATAGCTGTTTTGCTAACCACTAACTATTAACACAATATCCTAAACAGTCAACAGCTGAAGTGTATGTTTGGATCTTAAATGAATATTAGTCAGAAAATCAAGTTAAAATGAATGAATGATCCATAAAAAAATAAAAAAAATAAAAGTTTTATTACCTGAAATTATTGGAGACACTGTCCATGTATTTGAAACTACATTTGTGAACAGCTGAAAAGACCTTCTCATCACACCACTGTGCAAGGTAGTGTGGGATTGGAGAATGAGAACACTTTCACAAACACGTACTCGCCTCTTGGAAACATTTAGGAACATGTTCTCTGCACCAGAACAGCGTTTTGAATACAAAGTGTATTGCTGGAATCACACTATACTAGTCAGTCACATGGTGCAGTCACAATGGATACTTAACAGTTTATCACTTTTTAAATTCAAATCTCCAACATGTATATTCTTATTAAACTGTAATTAAAAATTTAAAAATTATTTAATGTACATATCACATTACAACTCTTTTTCTTTGGTTACATTTTTAGTTGCAAACAATATTTATTTATTGTAAATAGTTAAAACAGGTTTTGAAATATGGGGTGGGAATTGTCCTACCTAAACGTAATCCATAATAGATTCAACGTTACATTACAAGGATGAGTTTTCATTAAATTATTTGTAGAATAAGGTTTGGCTTGTCTCCCTTTGATCAGAACTGAACAAATAATGTATGATTTATCAGTTATCTTCTATAAATTTGTGAGGTTAAAAATATAACTCAACATGCAAAAGTATGATTCCGTGAAACAGGACACACAAAATATTTGTGTGTTTTAATTATATTCATAAGCCCAAAATTGTAAAAGAAATAAATCATTATAATCAAATTTGTAAATGGATTTAGAAACATGACATACTTGTTTGGTCTGTTAATCAAAAGGCAGCAAATACTGTTACAGGTACATATATTTCAACACAAAGATAAAATCATTGTACATGTATGTCCGAACTTCAGTTCGAGAAACAAGTGGTTATTCTATTGAAAAAATTAAATAAAATTCATTGCTATGGTGTGACAAATAAAATGGCTTCAAATTTAAAAAAATGTTTGAAATGTATTTTGAAACTGAATTTTTAGTATCACATTATTAAGAGACACATAACGTGTGCATTTTGGTGATCTAGATGCATTATCACCAATTTATTGATACCCATTGTCAATCCCTTCTTATCAAAATATATATACTTGTACATGGTTTACAATAAATGTTTACATAAATATTGTATTTTCCCATGCTATTATTATGATATTGATCATGATAATACCTTGAATATTGTTATGGCATACTTCTGATGTCACTAGTGTCTACAGCAGCTGCAAATGGGAGACAGCTGCAGTTTGTGAAATTGACATCATTCAGCATCTTTGTAACTGACCTTGTTGAATGTTATTAACATTGATTGTGAAGCGAACACAATTATACTTAATATTAGTTATAAATCAGTTTGTGGATAATAAATAATCACATTCGTGCAAGTGTCATATAAAATGTATGTAATTTGCTTGGGAATTGTACACCCCTCGCTCTCACTTGAAGAATAAAATTCCCAAACTTATTCCATAAATTCCATATGGCACTCAAGCACATGCAATAATCCATGTATATGATTTTTTTTTATAACTGCAGATTGCCATTTCCCATTATATTAACAATATTCCAACTTTATATGGACCTCCACCCTCCAATCATATCACAGACTGAATATTAACAATATTCCAATTTTATATGGACCCCATCCTCCAATCATATCACAGACTGAATACTAACAATATCATTTAATATATGGAGGGTTTATTATCAGTTTAAGTTGTTTTTTTGAACAATGATTTTAAAATTATTTTTGACATGTGTGCCAAATTTGAATTCTTACGCACTGTAAACAACTGTAAATCGATATGCATGTAATTATATGTTTACGACAGACACCTAAACACAGACAAGTGCAACTAAATGCACAGTTTTCATTGCACAATGTAGATTTTAGTTAAAGGACTTAATCATAGTTGGCATGGCTTTGTTTAAACATTATTACAGGGTTCATTGCCTTAAAAATCAAACAAATTCAATGACTTTTACCTGCCATTTTCAAAGACTTTCAAAGACTTTTACACAGCAGTCAAAGACAATAGAATGCGATAAAAAATACCAAATGAGTTCGTTAACGTTCCTGTCCATAGCAAAAAATTGAGGTTTTTTACATGCATCATCATAGATTAAACCGTGTAACTGGAAAATATCAAATACATGTAGCTGTAAAGATATCATCATTACTTTGACTATGATTTGTGAGAATTTAAAGACTTTTAAAGACCTAAAATGTTTTTTTTTTAAATTCAGACTTTCAAGGAATTTAAAGACCGCTACGAACCCTGTATTATATGTGTGTTAATTCATGAAAAAAGATATCTGACGACTCCCAAGTATATTAGTTAATAAAGTAACTAAAGCGAAAGTAATATTTGTTTTGAGACATCTCAGTAAATTTTAACCTATGATGGCCTCTGACGGATGTCATAAATCAATGTCTGCAAAATACCAGTTGTTACATTTGTTCTAATGTTGTATACCTTTTTACATCATGCTAATAATGTTATATGTACTTTCCCATAGACAGGCTCATATACCATCATATATTGTTTTTCCTGTCTCAACCAGTGTCGCAAAACTGGTATATCAAAGGCTGTGGTATGTGCTGAACTGGCTGAAAGAATATATAAAAGATCCCTTTTGGGAAAACACAGTGGATTTCCTTTGAAACGTATCATTTACCAAATGTTTGACATTCAGTAGTTGATGATTAATTAATCAACATGCTCTAGTGATGTCGTTAAACAAAAGAAACCTTAACATTCAATCACTTAAAAGATATGATGTGGAATGAAACATTTTAAGCCAAGACAACAGCTTGGCCAAATCAGAAATTAAATATTAAAGCGAGTATCCCAAGTTTTCTACCATTGCTGGCCAAACCAGACATCACATATTAAAGTGACAATCCCGAGTTTTCTGCAATTGTAAAATGTTTTGGATTAACAGAGCCTTTTTAACAACCATAATCACATGTGAAATATATTGTTTTGTTTAGAATATCAGAGTTTGTATCAGGGGTGAGAATTGGTGAACTGTAAAAAAGAGGAAATCTAGAGGGGTCCCAGAAATTCTTGAAATCCTAGGTTAAAATCTGTGCCATCTGACACATTTTAGAGGACAGGATGATTAAAATGCGAGGAAACGCAATGTTCCATGAGAGAAAAACAGCTGATCCGAGGAGAATTCCCACCCCTGCTGTATATATTCAGTATGTTTGTGGTCACCCTATCATTTGCAATTGGATGTCAAACATATGGTCATTTTGACATGGTCATAGAGAGGAAACCCCCTACATTTTTTCATTAGTAGCAAGGGATCTTTTATATGAATCACCCCACAGACAGCATATCACATACCACAGCCTTTGAAATACCAGTCGTGGTGCACTGGCTGGAACGAGAAATAACCCAATGGGCCCACTGACGGGGATCAATGGCATCAAAGTCAGGAAAATCCCTTTTATAACAGGGACCAATCACACAGTAAAACATGTCTTGTCACATTATTAGTCATACTACAACATGGTGATTATGTAACCAGGCTGAAAGCAGTAGGGTACATGGTTCACATCCCGATACCAGTTCTTACCCAGAATACAGAGCTCATAGTAAAATGTACATAAGGCCGGTACATTGACTACTCTCTCAAAAAACACCAATCAGCAACTTTTATTCAGATAGCTGAGGTGTGCCCAGAACAAAATATGTGAACTTTAAGTGGATACAAGCATGGAAATAATAAAAAATTACACTATAATGTAGGGATAAAATATGACAATGACATTTGCAGAAATTTTTGCAGGAATTTGAAAAGAGCAGGCTTCTTGTGCTTTTTTTTATTTTATTTTTTTATCAAAGATCACAAAAATACTTCTTTTTTTTATCTGTTAGTTTAAAAAAAAGAAAGAAGACTAGTACAACTGACAGCCAACTAAAACCATAAAAAAGAACCTATGATTATGCTCCTTTAAATTTTTGTTGTTTTCGTATAATTATACTCCCCCCAAAATATTAAATAATAAAAAATGTTGTTTCATAAACATCTTTACAAATGTACATCAACTTATTTTAGAAATATCAATAATATATAATACACACATTCATGTTAAAACATCCCAAAATTTCAGGACCATAAACCAAAAACAATGGATATCCATTTCATTGCAATTAAAAATGTTACCACGTATATCATAAATTGCTAGATTTTTTGTGGGGAGTATATACATGTGTACTGATGTGTCAATTTCTGTGTGTTTGTGACTCTCACAAAATTACAGCCACATCAAGGACCCTATGTACATATTAAATAATTATAAACAAAAACGTGCACTTTGTGTTAATCACATTCTATTTATAGTTTATACTTCTTTACTGTTAATAAATTTTAAACTGACAAAAGAACTCTTAATGTGTTGTTTTAGTTTTTGTTGAAGATTCCTTTGGAAAAAAAAAAGAAAGAAAAAAAAGAAAAAAAAAAAAAAGAGTACCATTTGTTAAATATAACATAAAAAAAGATTACTGTTGGATATGTTATATTTATTGTGTGCATGAAGCCAACATAATGATGTGGGAATTGCCTGTCAACAATCTTAGGTTAAAAAAAGTTAGTTTGTTTTGCAGGGGCGTAGGCTGGGGGGGTTCGGATGACTCCCCCTGAAGCAAATGGTCTGCTCTCAGAACTAAAACATACAGGTTTATACATATGGAGTTTCTGGTGGTGCAAAAACAAAATAGAAAAAGGTTCCACTTGGTATATTCGACCCCCCCCCCCCCCCCAGATCATGCTACGCCCGTTTTGTTTAATGACACCCCTAGAGCACATTGATTTATTAATCATCGGCTATTGGATGTCAAACATTTGGTAATTCTGACTTGTATGGTCATTAGAGGAAACCCACTATATTTTTCTAATGCAGCAAGGGATATTTTATATGCACCATCCCACAGACAGGATAGTACACACCATGGCCGTGGATATATACCAGTCATGGTGCACTGGCTGGAACGAGAAACAGCACAATGGGCCCACCGACGGGGATCGATCCTAAACCGACTGTGCATCGAGTGTGCACCTTGTATTCAATAGGGAAGATTGGTTCTATGACTGATCACCTCTACCACTGAGCTAACCGGTACATCCCTCTCTCCCATCTAACAAAGAAACACAACACAGACATAGGGCAATACATTTATCTATAAAACCATTACAGTCACCACAATATTAACTGTACATCAGTTACATTATTTCACAGAACACACAATTGTATTGAAATCTGCTGTAACACATTTAGCACTTTGAGTCTCGTATCAAGATGAATTTCACTTGAGAATAAAAACACTCTACTCATCCACTGTTTAGTTCTTTTTTATTTAAATACACATGCTGGTAAAATGAAAAATACGGTAGTCTCTTACTTTCCCTGGCTTCTTTCTACTGGAAAGACAATGTTTAGCTGTGTAAAATTAACAACAAGGTATAGCCTTGTGGCTTTTCTTGGCCTGTCTATCAGTATGACAATGTTTAGCTGTGTAACAAATTATAGTCTTCTGGCTTTCCGTGGCTTGTTTCTGCCATTGTGACAGTGTTTAGTGGTGTCCGTAACAGATATGATTGTTATTCCAGCCATCTGGAGACCTTTAACAGCTGGCTGTAGTGAAAAAAAAAGAAAAAAAGACAGAAATATTACAAATATGCATGACTAGAGCAGGTTGAAATTAAAGAAAGAAAGAAATGTTTTACTTAATGACATACTCAACATGTTTTAATTGCAGTTATTTTGCATCGCACGTATGGTTATGATTTTAATGTTTAAATGTTTTAATGTTACCAGTGCTTCTCAAGTAAAAACTATGAGAAATGTTGAAATTAAATAACATACCATTCTTCCTGGTCCCAATCCATTCAGACACACACGCACATTTGTGATTCCTTTTTTAACACTTTTCTGCAAAGAAAGACAAAATTATATCATTGTAATATGCTATTGTTACCTGAAGATAACAAACCAGTGACTACTGGATGTCAAACATTTCGTAATTCTGACATAGTCTCAGAGAGGAAATATGCCACATGACTTTTTCATTAGTAGCAAGGGATCTTTTATATGCACCATCCTACAGACAGGATAGCACATACCACAGCATTTGATATACCAGTTGTGGTGCACTGGTGCTGGAACGCAAAATAGTCCAATGGGTCTATTGATGGGCATCGATCCTACGCAGACTGCACATCCAGAGAGCGCTTTATCAACAAAAAGTCTTATGCTGTACCGACTGAACTATAGCAAAATGTACTGTAGCAACTACCAGTAAGTGCACTGCATATCAACACTATTAGAAGAAGAAAAAATCACTTTTGTCAGCTCTTTTACTAACACGAGCTACTGTCAGTGGCTTTTTCTGTTTAGCTAGTGTACCTGCAAAAGATTCGTTCCAGCTTTCATGTAGTCAAGACTGAAAAATAAACTCAGTACAACTTATTATCAAGGTTATGCAGAGCCGTAGTTGGGGGGGAGATGGGCAGTTGCCCCACCCCCCCCCCACCCCCCCGAAAAAATTATAGAAACTTAAAGAAAATTCTCTTCTTAACCATTTAAGTTTTAGACTATTAACTACTCAGTTGCCCCCCAAACAAAAAATCCTAGCTATGGCCCTGTTCTGTCCCTTGTGAAACAAGCATTCTAAGCGTTCGACAAATGTTTGAGAAAGTCACTAGCCCTCACAGAAACTTTGGCTGGTGCCCTATGTATTTTACTAATACAGATGATAATTGCCACCAGCTCAGACCAAAAATTAACTAATCCAGACCGAGGGCTAGTGCATTTATCAAAGTCTGATTCTGCAGTACTACTAAAACAATACATGTCCCATACTAGGACCTACACATTTTTAAATCGCCCAAGTTAAAGGGCCATATCTCTGTCAAAAATGGACAAATTGTTTCACAGAGTTATGGCGCTTGGCTAAATTCCCATGATGAAGCTATATAAATCATTTCAGCTCATTATCTTGATTTACTGTGAGGAAAACATTTGAAAAAAACGATATGTCGAACAGACAGACAGCATGTAGAAAATTGTTTTACTGACCTCTCCTAAAGACAACCCAGCGGCTTGCGCGGCTATATTGGTTCCTTTCCTGGCATTCCGAAATCCTACAGTTCCCTGGTAGTAATCAAAACATACATAATGCATTAGACATCACTGAAACAAGTATATCATAATTGAAACTGATAATTATGTACAGATAATGTCATATACTACAAAACTTCAGGGCTCAAATTTAAAGTTGACCATGCGACAAACTGTCTTCTAGCCATAATACCCCCCCCCCCCCCCCCCCCCCAATCTCCATCGGTCTAGGCCAAATCACCGTGCCCTCTTATTTCACAAATTTGAGGCCTGAAACTTCAACATCAATTATTTTCTAATTGCAGGGCTCACCGTGTCATTGCCAAATTAGCCAGTTGCTAATTTTTAGTTTTACTTCTTGTAAATACAATACTTTTAAATGTTTTTGATAGTCTTTTAATAGTTTTAAAGTTACTCATAACTCCATAGGAGTGGCTTGTGTATTTATGCTACTTATTACTGTATTATAACTGTTGAACTCTTGTTTTTATTTTAATCTGTACACAAGGTGAGACGAAAATAAAAAATGTGACTGTCTGTCTACAACAGTGGCAACAACATTTAGTCTTTGGCTAATAAAATTTTCTTTAAAAATTAGTTACTTTTCAATAATGTTTTCAAGGAAATACTCTACATATTTGAAAATTGGCTAAACTACAATTTGTTCTAGTGACAGCCTGGAACTGTTATATTCATAGCATCAGAACCCAGAAAACCAATCGGTTCACTGTCAATAATAATCATCTAAGAAGAAAACCAATGGTAATTAATACGAAACAGCTGTGACAAGAGCCATAAAATATACACAAATAGTTACATGGACTAATTTTTTCAATATTACCATAAACTGTGTTGGCCATGGTGTAAAAAACATTTAACAACAAGTAATCTACAATGTAGCGACATGTATGCATATTCATTTATCTCCATTTAAATGTTGTTTGACTGCTAAGAAAGAAGATATTTATCAATAGGATCGCAATAAAATGAAGCATACCTGACAGTACAAAACACTAAGTAACAAACAAGGCTGGTAGATACAGAATTTGCAGCCTGGTACCGGCTACCACCCAGAGCGAGTTTTAACGACTCAGTGGGTAAGTGTAAGGCCACTACACCCTCTTCTCTCACTAACCACTAACAATTAACAACTAACCCACTGTCCTGGACAGGCATCCCAGATAGCTGAGGTGAGTGCCCAGAACAGCATGATTGAACCTTAATTGGATATAAGCACGAAAATAACTTGAATAAATAAATAATTAAGTAACTTTACTCACAGCTGATTCTGATGCCACTGGCATGCCTGCAACAAGAAGAGAAAAATGGGTAACCACAGTTATGAAAACCAAAGTTTCATTCACTCACAAGGACTTTTGTTGAATAAGACTTATAGTCACTTAACATTAAATGTGACACATTGATTATCATTTCGTTAAACATATTAATTAACATCATGATAAAAATATAATATTTTCTGCTTTGGTTTTTTTTGAAACTGCGTAATGAGACCAACCTTTGTAATCTGTGGTACACAGCACAGTGTTACTGGGTGTGGCTTTCACATGGACGATGGGCAACTCATCAAAACGGACACTGCCAATCGCCATCGCATTCGTTTCCAAAGTTGGAAACAGTGTACCAGGTCTGAAATGAAAAAACACAAAATACAGACTAACACAAAACAGAGATTAACGGGACAGATCCTAATTTCAGCCCATGAAAATTAACATTAAGTTTAGTTAATCTGCAAACCTGTAACACATTTGAATAAAGTTACAATTGAGTGAAACATGAGTCTGTGACTTTGAAATGGTAAAATACCCTCTTAAAAATAGACTAAAACTCGACTCCGTAACTGTTACTTCTCAGACAAACATGCGTTTTTAAAAATATGAGAAATGCATTTCGTGATATTAAAACCACCAGGATGACCAAAAAACACTTTGAATATATGGAAATGGATAATCTAAATAAAATTTATGTGAAGTATGATTTCAGTTATCAAAAAACGGCTCTAATAGTCAAAACTATGCCTTAGCGTTTAAAGACGAGGTTTTGTCCCTTTAACCAATGAGAATTATGGATACATATATTCATGAATATATTTATTCAAGCACAAAACACACTCACAATACATTATCACCAAACCGTGTATATTTATTCAATTATCAATTCTCAAGTACTGTATTTTCCAAATGTATTATGCACAAACCTACATGTATCTTTGAATGTGTCTTGGGTTAAAAAAAACCCCCCCTCAAAACCCCCCACCTATATATTGTGCACCAATTATTTTTACATGAAAATGGCTATGAATGGAAGATGTACCACCTGTCTTACCAAAATTAATCACATATCAAAGACTGGTCTCATTTGCATTTGCATGACTAATTCTGGCAGACACCACATTTCACCAACTGTGAATTTTTAAAATAAGATAATGCTAATAATGTGCTAATGGTATAAAGACTTTCCTTTTTTTTTATCCTGATCCATTTCTGATAAGATTAATTAAAATACTGCCTAAAAACTGTACCTAAATTCTTCAATTTTCAGTAAGATATTTTTTATGTACTGTGTTAGTTACATGACCTGCTACCATACCTAAACTCTTCAATTTTCAGTGAGATATTTTTTTACGTACCGTGTTAGACACACGACCTGCTACCATACCTAAATTCTTCAATTTTCTCCTCTCCCACTTCTCCTTCAGGAGTTGCTAGTTCGTCCATTTCACCGGGTTTCTTTGAAACAAATTTCTTGAATGGATGATCTCTGTCTAACGTCTGACATACTGGACTGTGATGGAGAGATCTTGCAAGACATGGAAGATGGTTGTCTGAAACAAAATAAACATTTCAAAACAATAATATACATGTACATAATGTATATATACATGTAATACATGTACATACAAGTAACTTTTATACAAAGAGGCTATAACATTTAGTATTTGGTTAATAAAATTGTGTTTTATTTACTATTTAGTCATTTTATAACAATTTTGAAAGAAAATACTCTAAATATGTGGAAATTGGCTAAAACAAAAAAAATTACTCTCCTACCTTTAATGACCATTACATTTCCCCCAAATTTTGTCCACACACATTACAGTGACACAGATTCCACATATGAGACTGTAATGATGTCGCCAGTATCGACTCTGCTGAGATAGCATAGGGCAAAATACATGCAGTTTTCTGCCGTCTGCCATTTTGCTTTTTTATGGAATACTCTTCAAGAGGGGTGAAAGCCTCCAAAGTATGTGACATAATTAATATAAAATCAGTGATATTTAGTGGTATATTTAAACAAACAAAAAATAATTTAAAAAATTAATATGACGTCATCACGTTTGCTTTTATATCATAACATGTTATGATGTTGCTAGATTAAGTCATATCCTTTCACCCCTCTTGGAGAATATTCCATAAAAAGTCAAAATTACATGCTTTTTGCCCTATGCGATCTCAGCGAAGTCGATATTGGTGACATGGTTATCATCTAGTATGTGGAATCTGTATCATTGCAATGGTTTTCCCAAGATTTCTGTCAGGACAAAATGTGATTAAAATCTAACGAAAAATAAAGGTAGGAGAGCAATTTTTGGTAGTTGTTAACATTTGGGTTTGGACAGTAGATGTAGATGAACAGGTATCATAAATTTCATTTGTCAGGTTTTTTTAGCTATAACCGGAGCACCAAATATTTTGGTGGCTGTTTAACCATTTTCAGGACACGTTTCATTAAAAAATTTGAATGGATTTCATTTCAATGTACATGTACAAACCACACCCCAAAAAAACAGTAATTTACAATATTCTATAAATTATATTTAAATATATATTCATGATCCCATATACATTTTTGTATTATGTTTATAATGTACATGTACTTTTTTTTTGCACAAAATGACAATTGTCACTTTTTTTGATAAATTGCTTTCTATTAACAAAAACAGTGAAACCTCTCAAAACCAGACCCTCTGTAAACCGGAATTCCCTCAAAACTGGACATTTTTCATGGCCTTTTTTTTTTTTAAAATCAGAAAAGAATTAAACGTCTCTAAACCAGATACCTATTAAAACTGCACATTTTATGTGGTCCCTAGGGTGTCCGGTTTAGAGGGGTTTCACTGTACATGTACATTATTATATGACAGAAATGACATGCACTAAATACACATACTAAATACACATACATGTACGTAACTGATTGGCTGCAGCCACTAGACAGGTGTAAGGGAGTCGCAGGGATGCAGCAGCTGATCGCATCATCATCTGAAGAAAAAAACACTTTCTGTATTACATACATGTGTACATTTATCATGGTAGATTACAAAATACAGTAACAAGTTTTAAACTTATGTATTCGCTAACACCGATGTAACAAGCCGTTCGACCGCTGTGTGACCGCCCTGCAAATAAGCGTGCAAGAGGTTTCACATGGACACACACTCTACGTCACAACAAGAAGGTACAGCCAGGCCCTATCTAGAATTGAAAACGTAGGAGCAGTGCCTTCTCCCTTCCCAGAAGAAATGGGAGAAGTTTGATAAAAATAGGCGAAGTGAACATTTATCGGTAAATTTCGTAATGTTTCGCCAGTTTCCGCGTTCAATTAGAAACATTCTAAATTTTCACTTGGTTCTAATCAAAATATTTTGATATCAAATATTACTACTGGTAATAAAATTTAAACAAAACAATTGTATGTTTCATTAAAAACATGTCATTATGTATTAATGAGTATTTTCTGGCATTACTGAAATGAAGGTGGCCGAGGATTAATAATGCTTGTCTGGTCACAGCACAGAGTGACATGCGTCACTTTGAAAAACAATAGCCCAGTTTACGGGTGTATCTGAAGAATGTCAACATTAGACTATGACGTGCATTTTATCTCTTCACTACAGAAACTGATATGAGTATTAACAGTTGTTTACATTTGATTTTGATAATAAATTGAACAAGGTAAAACATTAATTTGTCAAATCAATCGTACATTACAGTACGTGTGTGCAGAAACCAGTTCCTGTTACAGTACTTCTAGATTATGGTAGCCCCACTCCCATGGCTAGTGATTTTCAATGTTTGGCTAGTAAATAACTACTATTGCCATGCCCAACGGCTAGTGGAAAAACAATATGTCAAATGTTGCAGTTAAGTCTACCACAACGTTAGTGTTTTTAAGCTCCATCTCCCTCTTTAGGTGGCATTTCTGAGTATTACTATTATTTAGTAAAAGTGTATTATTACTATTAACTTAAAGTAAAGTAGGGCTAGTGAATTTTTAATCATGGCTAGTAAATTTTTAAAATCACCGATCCCATGGCTAGTGGATTTTATAAAAAGTTTAGAAGCCCTGCCTGTTAACTCTCATCCACCCAGCTTTCCAACATGAAATACGTAATTTTGAACCTACATTATTCAACCTCAAATTGTAAAAAAAAACCCACTAACTTTTTTGATGTGACACAGTTCAGAGGACATATTAGTGAGTCTAATTACCAAAATAAAATTTACAGAAGACCTTATTAATATTAATAAAAAAAACAAAAACAACCTACGATCACGATCCGTGACATCATTATATATGAGTTTATTTTCACTTTCAATCGACGACGAGTAATCCATACATAATCTACTTCAAAGTCTGTATTATCAGTTATTTTTGGAAAATACATCCTTTACAAATCTTCAATTTTCATTAAATAACATCCAACATGTTTAAAAAAAAAAAAAAATTACACAAACAGCGAGAAAACGAACCCATGTGCAACATTTCGTCATCAATAACATTTACACAAATTTAGACTTTTTAAATTTTATTTTCGATATTGCGATAACAATTTAAATACGAATACCAGTCAACAAAATACATTCAACATGTTTGATTGTCATTCTACTATGTTCTAACATTCACAGATAGATAACTCCTGTGAATGTTGACAGCTGTGTTTACGAAGACCGGTCGTGTCTCGACTGCAGTCGAGAATGGGAGGGAAAGAGTTAATAGGCTGGTTCGACATACAGCGACAAGTGATCTAGGACAATAAACAAGTCAGGGTTTTGACGTCTGTTGTGTGATTTTATTTTTAAAATTGGATTACGGTGACTTCGACTTCTCACTACTGCTAATAACTCGGCGACTTAGCTCACTTTCGGCGCAGTTTTGTTTTGCATAGGGCATCGAGTTTCTTTGTGTAGCAACATTTAAGTTTAATGTCATGACTGGACTCGAGAACAATCAAAATAAAGCTCTGTAGCATTAGATTTAGGGGGAAAAAAGAAGTATTTTAGACACATGTCACTGGTTACCATTTGGTTGTTGTTAACTGCGGATTAATTACATACAGTCCTCTCGAGCTGTCCCTGACAACATATACACAAAAGGGAGGGATAGACAACATACAAGCTATAGTCTGTCCCACTGAAAACACCTTTTTTATGCTATGGATAATGGAATTTACTACAAATTATTTATTTCTGAACCGATTGATTTGTAAATTGCACCAAAAATTTGAAAAAAAGGAAGTATTTTTTATTATTTCCAAAACGCCTTCACTTGTCTTCTTACGTCAAACCAAACTGAAATTATTTACATAAAAAAAGTTTTATAGAATGATGGGACGAACTAGGCCCCATCAGTTCTGAAATTCAAAATGCACGTTCAATTTATCTTTTCATAACTTCGATAAGCTACCGGATATCGACTGTCACTCAAGACATAAACACTGACTTTAACTCTCTACCACATATGCTGCATTAGGAAACCGTCGTTTATTGTACTTACAAAATATAGTAAACTAGGGGCCGAAGTTTCAATAAATTATAAAAATAAAAACATTTCACCTCTAGCAATATTGTCTACCTATTTTGGAATATATTCCGCTTAGCGTAGAATTCTACACTTTACAAACATCCGAAGACCAGTCTAGAATCGTGTTTCTTTGTTTTGTTTTCTACCATCTATTGTGGAACATCATCTTTTCGAAGCAAAACGAGGGTCTACGGACCAGTTCAGCGAATTCCAAGCATTCTCTGCAGTTGTTGTTATTTTAAAAATTATAGCCTACACATAAATAAAGCACGATAATTAGTGTCCACGTCTTGCAGTGAAACACGATGACATTTTATTCATTTATAATCGAAACTTGCCGGTCATCTACCTGCTTGCTGGTGGCTTAGTAACATTTTGCAGGTTAGGTGCATGGGTTATTTTATTTTGAAAAATAAAGTTAAAGTTTGTTTTTGTTTAATAACACCAATAGAGCACATTGATTAATTAATCATCGGCTATTGGATGTCAAAGATTTGGTAATTCTGACATATAGTCTTAGAGAGGAAACCCGCCAGTACTATATTTCAAAATTACCAATAGCCGATGATTAGTAAATCAACGTGCTCTAGTGGTGTATATATGTAGTCATCAGAGGAAACCCGATACATTTTTCCCAATGCAGCAAGGGGAATTTTAGAAAATAGTGCAGGAGGTTTTGAGCGATCTTAGCGCTAAGATAACCCCAAGTGCACGATCGCTCTGGAATCGATCTTCGCCGGTAGGCCCGTTGGGCTATTTATCAATTGTTCCAGCCTTTTTACTGGTTTATTAAAGGCCGTGGTATGTGCTATCCTGTCTATAGGATGGTGCATATAAAAGATCCCTAATTACTACTACTAAAAATATAGAGCGGGTTTCCACTCTAAGACCATATGTTAAAATTACCAAATGTTTGACGTCCAATAACCGATGATTAATAAATCAATGTGCTCTAGTGGTGTCGTTTACTTTAACCCGCGAAGTTCGTAGAACTCGGCAAGTTTGATTTTCACCAATTTGACAAAAACACTTTGCACATCAGACTGAGGATCCATAATTTATATAATCCGTTCTCATGCATGCGCGGTTTTAGGTGCGGCGCAGACTCATAACACTGAAACGGATGCTTAAAGTTTGTTTTGTTTAACGACACCACTAGAGCACATTGATTTATTAATCATCGAAGAAAGGAAACCCGCTAGATTTTTTCATTAGCAGCAAGATATCTTTTATATGCACCATCCCACAGACATGATAGCACATACCACGGCCTTTCATGTATCAGTCGTAATGCACTGGCTGTAACGAGAAATAGCCCAATGGGCCCGCCGTCGGGGATCGATCCAAAACCGACCGCGCATCAAGCGAGCCCTTTACCACTGGGCTGTGTCAGACGCATAAAAAATCTATTCTATGGTAAAAAAAATAAAAAAATCGCGCACATGGAGATTAGTCCATATCAAACTTCATAATATTCGCTCGATCCTCTATAATTGTTGCAGGGAAAAAACATTTGTCCCATGCATTTAAGTTACATCTTCTGTTACTCATCTCTGAAGGGCCGGGACGCATCCCAGTGGTAAAGCGCTCGCTCGATGCGCGGTCGGTCTGGGTTCGATCCCCGTTGGTGGGTTATTTCTCGTTCCAACCAGTGCACCACGACTGGTATATCAACGGCCGTGGTATGTACTACCCTGTCTGTGGGATGGTGCATATAAAAGATCCCTTGCTGCTAATCGAAAAGAGTAGCCCATGAATATCTCAATATCTGTGTGGTCCTTAACCATATGTCTGACGCCATATAACCGTAAATAAAATGTATTGAGTGCGTCGTTAAATAAAACATTTCTTTCTTTCTTTATCTCTGAAAGTAAATCTTGAGGTTGTTTTTCACTTACCTATCTCTCATAAACTAATTAACTTTAAAGGACCCCCTTCTCCCTTCCCCTGTCAGTCTCTCTCTCGATCGTTCGCTCGGTTTGTCAAATAACGATATATTAGACACTGAAGAACCGTACGTATTTTAAAATGTACTGAGGTGTTGTTAAAATAAATATTGCTTTCCTTTTATTGTCCGCATTTGTGGTCAAGATGTGATCACAAGATTAATTTAGCTATTAATTACGAACAATTAATTATTAAATGATAAATTGATATATACGTTTCTAGGGTAAATGTAGACAAAAGTGTTCGCTAAGTTTATATTCGACCCCCATCCCCTAGGTCTAGACCATGCTACTCTCCTGATAAAATCAAACTTGCTATGTAGGACACTTGAATTAAATATTTAAATTAGATTAACTTAATGTTAATATCCTTAGAAATTACCAAGCTACACAACTTCCAAAGCCTCCAATATTACATCTACGAAGGCTCGGAAACTTCGTTTCCTAAGTATTGTCATGACGTCATAAACGATTATAGGTCAGGTACTTAGCAACGTATGCCCACTAAATATTTATGCGAGTTCCATAGTCTACAGTAATGGTAATTGTTTATCTGTGACTTTACTGATTTGATGTTCGGTTATTAAAGATAAGTGCTATCATTTCTCTGAAACGGTTTAATTTACATATACAACGTTTCACATTAAACTTTTGGTTATCACTGGAGCTATAACCTATACGGTCAGCAGTTGAGTTTAGGAATGTAGATCATCATCATCATCATTATTATTATTATTATTATTATTATTATTATTATTATTATTATTATTATTATTATTATTCTTATTATTTTAATGCCACTCCAGCACCTTATGCTAATAAGTGGTTATTAGGTAACTAGCTAATATTAAGTCTGACGTGTTGTCTAAGACATGTCCGCCAAGAAAACAAGACATTGCATATTTCCAGAAAGCCGAGACTACCTAATATAGAAAAAAGGACCGATCCTACTTTTTAAAAGATTTATTATTATTATTATTATTATTATTATTATTATTATTATACTATTATAATTATATATTACTATTATTATTATTATTATTATTATTATCAATCAATAAAAAATATATTAATATGTAGGTAAAAAGTACGAAACACGATAAGACGTAAATATTTATATCTCTAAATACTAAATCGAGATCTCGAGATACTAAATCGAGATATCGAGATAATAAGTGAAAATAGAAAGATACTAAGTCGAGATCTCTAGATAATAAGTCAACATATAAAGATACTAAGTCGAGATCTCTGGATAATAATATTAAGTCACATCTTGAGATAATATCTCGACTTAGATACCATGTAACAGCTAACGTTAACTAACACAGACAGACATATTTTTTTCTTCTGATATATTGCTTTTTATGTGCAAGAGATCAATCTTCTGTGAGAATCTTGCCATTGTTATGTCGATTGCTTGCTGTGGGAATTTGTTCTGAAACTTAAAACATAATCATACGTCCATGAATACCACAAGCATGTGTGTGTGTTTATTTTTGATACAGCAATACACACATCTTTTGTTTTAAAAAAAAGACTGAAACTGAACGTGAAGCCATTTCTAATGGAAATAAGATATCATGATATTCTGCAATTAAGTCCAAATGGCAAAAACGTGTATTCTCTGGAACTAGTAGAAACAAAAATCTATAAAAAAACCCCTTGTGTGTGGTTTTAATGGAAACGTGGAGAAAATGAATCCTGTTTTCTCAGTACACATATGTCATCTGCCATTGAAATCCATGTTAAATTGCCCTACTTCAAATGAAGATTGTTAACAGAACGGGTTCACATTGACACTAACAATACACCATTGCGAACATACATTATATAAGCATTTATTTTCACTCCAAATTGAGAACATTTCAGTCTCAGTTTTTTCTTCTTCTATACGACCACAACTGGCTGTACTGCCGGTCCGAACAGCTGGCTCAGGAACCCATTCACACAGACCGGGTCTTCCGCTATACACCCATGTCCCAAAAAGTCAATGCACAATATTACAAAATAACATGGGCAAAATCCAGCCAGAAGGCTTACCATTGAAAAATACAAATTGTTTCAATTCATCACCCAATTACTAGAAGTGAATATGTGAACCACAACATATCACAATTAGGAACTACAGTGGACCGTGATCAATGAACTCTCACCTAGAAGTGAACTGTGTAGTGAGACCTAAAGTGTAAGCGCTCGCCCGAGGCTCGGTCGGTTTAGGATCGATCCCATTCAGTGATCCCATTGGACTATTTCTCGCTCTAGGCAGTGTACAACGACTGGTATATCAAACACCATGGTATGTGCTATCCTGTCTGTGGGATGGAGCATATAAAATATCCCTTGCTACTAATGGAAACATGTAGCAGGTTTGCTTTCTAAGACTATATGTTAAATTTACAAATATTTGACCTGTATTGCGCTATTTTAAATCTTCAATCGCTCTTCCCTATCCTATAATATATATATATTTTTGTGAATACATTTTCACTTACAAGTTCATTCAGTGAAATTATCGGCGAGCCCATTGGGCTATTTCACGTTCCAACCAGTGCACCACGACTGGTATATGAATGTCCGTGGTATGGGCTGTCCTGTTTGTGGGATGTCGCATATAACAGATCCCTTCCTACTTATAGAAAAATATAGCGGGTTTTCTCTCTGACTATATGACATCCAATAGCCGATGATTAATAAATAAATGTGCTCTATTGGTGTAGTTAAACAAAACAATTTTTTTCTTCGAAATTACTGCCCCGCTAGTCTAGAGATTACATCTTTTCAAATAGGTTTAAATCCATTTTGAAGATGTTAGAGTATTTTAGTTTTTGGAATAATATTTCTACATTCTTTGGTACTCAATTTAGTTGTCTAGCAACGTTTCTCGGATGCAGACGGGATGGGGTGGGAGTGGTGATTTCAATGGTCTATCCTCCAGCTCCAAGCGAATTAAAAATGTTTTTATTTAATAATATATTTTCCAGAGGAGCATGACCCGAACAACCTTTAGAAACGTCGCTCGCCACATCTAGCCGCTCTGCACAATGTTCTCCACACACGCTTGTTTCTGATTTGAAAAACAAAAATATTACTTCTTGTATTGCAAAAAGAAAGCCAAGACCGACGATATCCAAAAATACTCTTGCTTTCTACTACATTATTAAATGTAGATAGTTAACTTGCTTTGCTGTTATAGTATCTAGAATGAAAACCGTTTTGCCAAAAACAATAACCGAGTTACAAAGAATCTTTAAAAATGATGATTTTTGGCGGAGAATTCACCAAATGACGCCAATTGTAAGTGTTTGGAAAACCCCCAAATGCCTAATAAAAAGATTACGTTTCTATAAAGGACAATTAACAAGAAGAAGAAATAATATTCCACCACAATGTGAATGTTTATGTTAGTGTTTAATTAACTTCATAATGCGTAAACCTACCATAACTTGCAAGATACAATTTGTTTCATTATTTGATTGACGATGTAGACGCTGATAGGAATTGTACTTTTATTGGAGAGAGAGAGAGAGAGAGAGAGAGAGAGAGAGAGAGAGAGAGAGAGAGAGAGAGAGAGATAGAGAGAGAGAGAGAGATTAGAGATAGAGAGAGAGGAGATCTAGAGAGAGATTTCAGAAAGAGAGAAAGAAGAGAGAGAGAATAAGACTAGAGAGAAAGAGAGATCGATAGACAAACAGGGAGAAGAGAGAAGTGAGAGAGAGAGAGAGAGAGAGAAGCGAGAGAGAGAGAGAGAGAGAGAGTGAGAGAGAGAGGAGAAAGAGAGAGAGAGAGAAAAAGGGGATAGAGAGGAGGGAGAGTGAGAGAGGGAAAGGAGAGAGAGAGAGAGAGCGAGAGAAGGAAAGAGAAGAGTGAGGAGTGAGGAAAAGTGAATGAGGGAGTAGAGAGAAGAGAAAGAGAGGGAGAGAGAAAGAGGAGAGAGAGGAGTGAAAGAGGGGGAGATGAAAAAAAGAGTGAAAGGAGGAAAAAGGGAGAAGAGAAAAAAAGAGATAATAGGGGAAGGTAGAAGGAGGGGGATCTAAAGATGGAGAGAAATAGAAAGAAAAGGAAATTCTTCTAGAGAAAGTAGAAAGTGGAAAGGGGAGAGAAGAGAGAGGAAAAGAGAGGAAAAGGGGAAGAAATTAGGGAAGGGGGGGGGGAGAGAGAGGGAAGGGGGGTAGATCTGAGAAGACGATAGAGAAAGAAAAGGATGAGGAAGGGAAGGGAGAGGAGTTCTTCGAAGCATTCAGAGAGCGAGAAAAGGGAGAGGGTAAGAGAAAGAAGGGGAGAGATAGAGAAAAACAAGAAAAGAGAGAGAGAGGAGGGAGAAAAGGAGAGGAGATAGAGAGATAAGAGAAGGAGAGAGAGATAAAGAAGGAGCTAGAGTGAAAGAGAGAGGAGATAGACAGAGATGAGAGAGAGAAAAGAGAAATTCAGATAAGAGAGATAGTGGATTTAGAGAGAAATAGAAGAGGAGAGAGAAGATAAAGAAAAGGGATCTAAAAGAATAGAGAAAGAGAGAGATTTATTCTAGATAGAGAGAGATATAGGAAGAGATTTATAAAAGAGAGAGAGATAGAAAGGAAAGAGAGAGGAGAGATAAAGAAGAGATATGAAGAGAGAGGGGGAGGAAGGAGGGAAGAGAAGGGAGAGAGAGAAAGGGAGAAGAAAAGAAAAAGAAAGAAAAGAGGGGCTAGAGAAAGAGGAGAATAAAGAGAGAGAGAGAAGGAGAGAAAGGAAATAGAGGAAAAAGAGAAGAGGTGAGAGGGATCTAGATAGAAAGAAGAGGAAGAGAAATGGAGTAAATAAAAAGAGTTAAAAGGGAAAAAAGATATAGAGAGATAAAGAGAGAAAGATAGTAAAGAGGGAAAGGGATCTAAGAGAAGGAGGGGGGAAAGGGAAAGGGGATGGGAAGAGAGAGAGAGGAGAGCGATAGAGAGATGAATTTGAGAGAGGGATCGAGATAGCGACACTAAGTATAAGAGAGAGAAAGAGAGAGAGAGAGTAA
This sequence comes from Gigantopelta aegis, assembly GCF_016097555.1. Taxonomy (NCBI): domain Eukaryota; kingdom Metazoa; phylum Mollusca; class Gastropoda; order Neomphalida; family Peltospiridae; genus Gigantopelta; species Gigantopelta aegis. The sequence continues at coordinate 41,501,474 of NC_054700.1, read as the reverse complement.
GTGAGAATGATAACAATTTCGTACCATATGCTGCCAGGTCGTATCACAGTCACAGAAAGGGTAACCAAGTAAGACGGACACATTTATAAGCATTCATACACACCACTTTCTATGCCTGACTGTGCTGTTACCACCCACTCTAAACCTCGAAACTTTACCCAGGACCCTCCTTAAGTACTCTTTAACAAAGTAACTGCGGCAATATACCTATGCCATAAAACGTTTGGCGGTCTTAAAAGCGCGATCAAGTCTCATTTCCAATACGGAGCCATTATGGTAATAATAGAGCCGCGAGTGGGACGTGAACGATCACTTTCCAAGAGATTGGTTCTGCCACAACGGCAAGGCGATCGAGTCTGCCCGTCCATATGACAGATGTACTTTTCTAACCTCTCTAGAGAGCCTGCAAAATGCGACCATTTGTAATCATCTGCTTGTTTACATTGCAGTAACCGTCAGACCTTCTCGTGTTGTGATTGGTGCTTGATAAAAAAAAAACCCAACCCCCAACCCCCTACTATTCCATCACTTATATATAAAACTCCGTGGTATGTGCTGTCCTATTGTAATATACTGTGCTCGTTACATAAACAGGCATGTGCATTGTGGACGAGGGAAATTTTATGGGGAAGGGGTCGAGTCATACTCCCCGGAAAATATATAGAAAAAAGAGAACATTTTGGTATGGCGGGGGGTGGCGGGATGTGGTGGTGGTGGTGGTGGTCTTGTGTGTGTGTGTGTGTGTGGGAGGGGGGGGGGGGGACCCTCCGAAACCTTCGCCTTGCACACGCACCTGCGTACATAAAAAGTCAGTGTTCTATATTAAGTGGTATATTAAAAACTGTTGTATTTACTGTCCTAAAAATACTGATATCGTGATTGGTGTTTAAAAAAGAACTACGGTTCCACAGCTGGCATAATAAAAACCATGGTAAACATTATCCTAGATATTCTAATACTACAAGTTGGGCTTGTATAAAGAACGACCATTGTTCAACAAACAACCCTTGGTATACCAGTCGTAAAGTACTGGTTGGGACGGGAAAAAACTCAATACGTCAGCTGAGATAGGGCGAGCGCTCAACATACGTAACTAAATCCAACCCTGCGGTTCAAAAAGTGTGTCGTAATATCTCAGTTAGGTGTATCTTTGTGCCAAATATGAACAATGTATACCTCGGCATTAACATTCGCGCTTTGTTTTTGTCACCGGGCGACGTCCGGGCTCTGTGCTGCAAATAGGCTCACCGCATTTGGCTCGACGGATCATCGTCGGTGTACTACGGTTCAAACTGATAGGGACGTACCCCTAACGGATTTTCTCCTTCTTCCTCACCAAACAAGGTAGCATTAGAATAAACAGACAAGTCTGAAATGTCCAAACTAACGTCCGATAAGAATTAGCTATTTTCCGAAGAATCATTACATGCTGGCGCCATGCTAACCTACTAATGAATGCGTGGAATTCACCTGATGCTACGTCACAGGTCAGATGCAGGTCAAATCGACTGGATCAGTGTTTTTTCCCCGAGCGTTTTACAAAAAGTCGCTTTATTAATAATTGGGGTGGTATTTTTTAAAAAAAATTTATGGTTAATAGTGTAATTTTTATGTATTTTTTTATATATACTGTGTATTAATAATGTACCATGATTGTGGACCTTTAAAATTTGTTTTGTTTAACGAAACCAGTAGAGCACATTGATGAATTAATCGTCGGCTGTTAATGTCAAACATTTAGTAACTTTGACACCAAGTCTTATACGGAAACCCACTACATTATTTCATTAATAGTAAGAGATCTTTTATATGCACTTTGCCATAGACAGGGCAGCACATACCACGGTCTTTGATATACTATACGTGGGGCTTTGGTTGGGACGAGAAAAACTCAATGGGTCAGCCGAGTAGGTTCGATTCTATGACCCAAGTAATTATTAGGTGTAAACTTTGTTTGGTTTAAGCGGGGCGGAACGTAGCCCAGTGGTAAAATGTTCGCTTGATGCGCGGTCGGTCTAGGATCGATCTCCGTCGGTGGACCCATTGGGCTATTTCTCGTTACGTCCAGTGCACCACAACTGGTATATCAAAGGCCATGGTATGTACTATCCTGTCTGTGGGATAGTGCATATAAAAGATCCCTTGCTGCTAATCGAAAATAATAGCCCATGAAGTGGCGACAGCGGGTTTCTTCTCTCAGTATATGCATATGTCCGACGCCATATAACCGTAAATAAAATGTGTTGAGTGCGTCGTTAAATAAAACATTTCCTTCCGTGTTTGGTTTAACGACACTACTAGAGCGCAAATGAAATATTAATCATCGGTTATTGGATATCAAACATTTGGTAATTCTGACACATAGTCTTAGAGGGGAAACCCGCTACATTTTTCTATTAGTAGCAAGGAATCTTTTATATGCCCTTCCCACAGATAAGATAGCACATGACCTTTGATGTACCAGTCATGGTGAACTGGCTGGAATGAGAAATAGTCCAATTAGTAGCAAAGGATTTTTTATGTGCACCATGCCACAGACAGGATAACACATACCACGACCTATGATATACCAGTCTTGGTGTACTGGCTGGAACAAGAAATAGCCCAATGGGCCCACCAACGGGGATCGATCCCAAAACGACCGCATATCAAGAAAACGCTTTACCATTGGTCTACGTCCCGCACCTTATTAGGTGTAATGCAAATTTTATTCGCAGTCAGATCTGAACATTTCAAGTATTTCTGACGACAGAGGGCCGGGAGGTGTGTGTGTGGGGGGTGGGGTGGGGTGGGGGGTGAGGGGTGTGTTCCCCCAGTGCTGGAGAAAATCATCAAATTCGGGCAAAAATAATAGACAAATGCGGACAAAAGTAGCTGGCCTGAACCATTTTCAACATTTATTTCCATTATTTTGCTCACAATATTGATTGTAATCCATGTAAAAATGTATAGTGATTCGTTTGCAACCATATTTAAATAGCTGTTTGGCAGTATTGCTAATACAAATAAATGTTGTATACAGATCCGGTCATTTTCTTTGAATTCTGGCAAAAATCGGCCTGCCCAAAACAAAAATGGAAGCCCGTACGCCTATGATGACGACGTAGGCACACATTCCGTGTGTCCGTAATCCGTATCCGTGTCCGCAATCCGTACTCCGTAACAATCAGATCAATCCTCGTTGGTAGGCCCACTGGGTTATTTTTGTGTTTTTTTGGTTTAGTTTAACGACACCACTAGAACATATTGATTAATGTCAAAATGGGTCTTTTATATGCACATACATTCTAACCTATTCTGGGATATTTCTTGTTCCAGCCAGTGCACCACGACTGGATCATCAAATGCCGTGGTATGTACTATCCTGTCTGAGGAGTGGTACATATAAAGAGATCCCTTGCTAATACTGGGAAAAAAAGGTAGCGGTTTCCTCTCTAAGACAATTTGTCAAAATTACCAATTGTTTGACATCCAACAGCCGATGGTTAATAAATAAATGTGCTTTTGTGGTGTAAATTAAACAAACTTTTTAACTTTGTATTCATTCATTGAAGTAAAATATCAAGTAATGTCTAATATAATTGTTAAAAACTGTTATATTATAATCGAAACTATCATGCACCGTCTAACGACGAGCACCAACGCATTTAAAGCGACAAGGGCCTAATTCACTAAACGCTCGCAACTTTGCGATCTCGCAGTGCAGTGCTAAAAGACTTGCAAAGAGGATGGTTTGTTGTCTAGCAGAGCCTAAGAGAGCTTTGTGAATTAGGCCCCTGGGACCTAATTCACTAAACTCTCGCAACTTTGCGATCTCGCAGTGCAATGCTAAAAGACTTGCAAAGAGGATGGTTTGTTGTCTAGTAGAGCCTAAGAAACCTTTGTGAATTAGGCCCCGTTCCGATTTTCTTTTTCCATTTTAAATTACCCTATCTGAAAAAAACCCTCATTTAGTTTATGTCGTGATTTCACTCTGAAATGTCTAATGGTCATTGTCCTCTAATTCAGCAGCCAAAGCTTACCGACGCGAAACCGGAAGATTGGCAACGCTTGATGGATCGCGACAACTAGACCTTTCGCCAACAGCTTCGTTCCGTTCTACCGACCCCCGCGTCCGTCTATCGAAAGCCCAATAATTCAAACTGTACTTTAAGCTAACAAATAGGCACGAGATGCAATTTAATCCCTAACTTCTGTCCAGGGAAGATAGAATAGGTGCTAAGTCTACTCAGGCAACCCAAGACAAACGGATCAATAAAGCAATTGAGATAAGGGTATACACGGAAATACATAGATGTTGATTGATAAATTGCGCCCTTGTTAATCGAGACTAAAGATCAATAGCCTTGAATTTAGGCATGGGTAAGTTTATTATAGTTGACGTCAGGAAAACAAAACTGAGACTAGTTTCGATCTTAAGGAAACAGTCTATGACAAGTCATCGACATTTTCTTTTACACCACTGCTTGTATTGAAGTTGTGATATACGTTATGACGACCGCTCAACAACGTATATTTGTTGAGGTCTGGGCTTGTTTGAGAAAGTTAATTTACTCACAAGGAATGCTCCAAGGCTTTTTATATCTCTATATGATTTGGAGCGTCACAGTTGGTTCGTAATAAATTTACAGGAATGTATGGATTTGAAATAAAAACATATAGTCAGCTTTCTTCACTCGGCCACAGTGCTAATAATGAAATTAATTTTGTCAAACGTTAAGATGATTTAACAGAAATATATGATGGCATAAAGAAAACGTAAAAAATGCAACCACTTAAATGATAAGTCGGACCGTTATTGATATGTCTTTAATAAATCTTCAATTCAGGCACTGATGTTGTGTAAGTGTCTTACGCCTTGTAAGCAAAATGTAATTTGTATAGGCGTCGATTCAAGATGACAGCTACCGAGGGAATGGGAGCTATAATTTTATTTTATTTACTGTTCAGGATAATGCATTATCTTCAGAGATGAGGACAATCCCCCCCCCCCCCCCCGCTCCCCCACTTTCGTAACCTTTGATTTGGCCCCGTGCCTGAACGTTTTTTTTGGATATAAGCACGTTAATACAGTTAAAAGAAAGAAAGATTTTGACCCGAAAAATTCTCAACTCCATCTAGAGGGGAGGAATATAATTTCAAAAGGGGCTGCCATTCATGTTAGTCTTTTTCTATGACCTTTACTGGTCACCGATAACCCAGGTGATTATTACCAGTATACGATGAAGAAATGAGTGCTACGGAGCTGGATTTGGTGACAAACTGTTTGGAACATGAGCCTTATATTAATAGTAAAGGTACATTTAAATAGTGTAGCCTCTGTTGATAACAAATGACGATATTTCACATATCGTGAGGACATAGCTTAAAGGCATACTGTCACGAATTTAAGGACCTTTTTTCTTCTTCTAAAAATGGATAATAAATAAAAATTAAATTAATTGTTGGAAACCAAATCTAGCTATCGCATCACCTTAACTGAACCATGATGGAGTGAAATCCATGCCATCCCTCTCGGCAATTTTAGTTGTTTTACAAAATGACATTAATAAATGGAGTATGGTGGTTATAAAGATGGTTGAATAAAGTACATTTAGGGACAAATCAAATTATTTTTGTTCAGGTAATACTTTGTTACACCATTAAATAGGTCAGTGGTCTGTGACAATATGCCTTTAATGATTAATGGTTGGTGTTTTAGTGGTTTGTGGATGGATATTTGGAACCTGAAAGACAAAACTTGTAGGTTAATTATTATGGTTATAGTTTTCCTCACTTATTTTGTTTTACAATGTCTCAATATATTTAGCTGACATTTTGCATATAGCTTTATTATGTATAGTTACAAATCAAGTGTGACTTTCATGGAGATTTAGCAATTTATGACAGAGTTGTGGCCCTTGAGACACGAACATTTGTTTTCTAGACTTTTTGCAGGGGCGGGACGTAGCTCAGTGATGCGTAGCTCTCCTGATGCGCGGTCGGTCTCAGAATGTTTGTTGAAGTGTAACCCAAGTACTCTGCAGAGTACTCGGCCATGAAGAGAGAAAGAGTTTGTGTGTGCTTGTTGTTGTTGTGTGTGTAGTCTCTCTCTCTCTCTCTCTCTCTCTCTCTCTCTCTCTCTCTCTCTCTCTCTCTCTCTCTCTCTCTCTCTCTCTCTCTCTCTCTCTGTTTTGTGTGTGCGTGCGCGCGTGGATGCTCGCGTGGGTAAACACTGCCACAAACGTTTCACTAACGTTCGCGAACTATTTGATTGGTTCCCGACGTGATCATTTGAATTACCGTAAAGCGCATAAATCAGTCATGCGGACGTTTTTCTGCTCGGTCTGACTGAACTGGTCCCAGGTCCTCCTATCTCGGTCCCTGGGATATCAAAGGCCGTAACGTTCTGGAAAGTATATGCATATAAAATATTCATTACTATTATGCGGTAAAATTTCAGACTATGTGACGTCTGTGGGTTTCTTTCTCACTATCTAGACCATGGGTCGAAATAATATCTTGAACACCAAGACGCCGTTGCTTAACACGTGATGAGGTGTTGTTAAACATACTGCTGGAAAGAAATAAGGGACCACAAAAATAGTATTAAGTTAGCAAACAGTGACTGCAACCAACTGCGCAATCTTTATATTTTGGATTTAATCCTACGGGACATTCAAAATTTCAATAGCACCACAAGTGCCCCCGCCTGCTACTGACCCTGGTCGGGCTGCTGGTACTCTCTAGCACTTCCCAGCGCGGGCGGTCCCTCCTCCCAACCACCCCCAAACCCTTTCCTGTCCTGGACGGAGGAGCCGGTGTCACATATAATTTGCACTGCGCTACAAAAGCTTGCTGTGAATGTGCACATTAAGCCCTATGACCTGACCTGACTGCAACCAAAACTCTCAATTAATAATAGTGTCATGAATGGACCATGTTACTGGCAATACAGACATTACTTCGCTTGTAATAAATACAATTTGGTCCACAGTTCCATATGTTCCCTTATTTCTTTCTATCAGTATAGTTTCCCTTTTCCTTTACATCGAGGCTGGTAACCTTTCTACTGTAGCAGTCTCCGAAAAGTGGTTAGCACCCGACCACGTATCGCTGCATCGATTTTTGGTTCGCTCGGAGCGAGCTAGTATGCGATTTCAGCGATAAGTTATCAGTGGATAAATATGTGATTAACGAGACAATAACCAAGATGTTTGTTTTGTTTGACATAGAAACACGGAGATGTATACTAACCCCCCCAAAAAACCCCAAAAAACAACAACACAACAACACCCCCCCCCCCCAAAAAAAAAAAAAAACCACCTAAAAAAAACCCAACAAAACAAAACGACAACAACAAACCCAACAACAAATAAATAAGGGCCATAAGACGTTTTAATTTTGGTCTAGTTTAAACGTTTTGATCATAAATTATTTCTAATTATAAATTATAAATACATTGTCCGAGTACATTTTGTACAGTGATGCACTCAAGAAATAGTACGTGCGCTGTTTGTTTTTTTCATATTTTGTACCATGTAATAAAGAAAAATGCCAATTTTTTTGTTCAGCGTACATCTTAGCAGAAATACATGTACACGATACCAGTTACTCGTCTGATTCTTTAGTGCAGGGCGCACATTAAGCCAATACTGTTCTTAAAGGGACACACCCTAGTTACGTTTATTTGTTACCATTACGGCGTTGTTTTTCGCTATTAAACCCCATTTTTCACAAATAAAATTGCACTTTACTTACATTTTATTATTTAGAATACACATTTCCATTCACCTGAAGTGCTTTTTGGTAATCCTGATGTTTGTAAAACCACGAAATGCTTTTTTTTGCATTTTTTCACAAGACGTGTTGTCGAGAAAAAAACGTTAAGCAAGCGAGGTCCAATCTATTTTTAGAGGGGATATTTCCATTTCAATGTCACAGACGTTGGTATATCACGTGACCGTTATCCTTTTGGTTCGGTTTGTTTTCTCGTGCACGGTTCACGCAATCAACATCCGATTTGTTGTTGTTCATTTGTGAGATTTTTCTTCACAGTTCGTGAACATTTTCAGTAACAATAAAGTTCAGACAAGTAAGTGTCTCAATACAAAACGTTACAAACCCTTAAAACCAATAATTTTGCTAAGTCTTACGATATCTGGAGAGGGAATACAACAAGGACAGAACAGTTGGAACACGTCCAGGAGAGGTGAAACGAACGCACCCGAAGTCTGTGAAATTTGTCGTGACGTAGGCATTATTGTGCTTCGAGCGACATCTACTGGTGACATAAGAATACTAACTTTCAAAATTATTTCAAGCAATTGGGACATGGGGATTCCCATGGTATTTATCGATATAAAACCTGCTTTTTCACTCCATTTGACAAAAACGTGATCTAAGTGTGTTACAGGTTTGTAGATTAACTAAATTATAATTTATTTTCGCTGGATGGAACTAGGGTGTGCGGCTTTAATGTGCAGGTCGAGTTGCTTCCTTGTATTTAGCAAATTTAAAATGGCGGGCAATTTTTTATGTTGTCGTTGGAAAATTTATTTTGTTAATAATGATGCAAGCACTTCAATCGGGATTTAGTGAATACAGTAGGTTATACATGATTGGTTTGTGTGTCCACTTATTGCATTATTTCGGTTCGGAAACGGTTGAAACATGGTGCCACAAGTTTTGAATACCAGCTAAATATAGTGCATGAAAAATTATTCGGACGTAGAAAGAACCAGACTTTCTATGTCCCTTCGGACTACTGATTCTTCGGCCTCTTTTAGGAAACCGATTGCAAATTCAAAGATACTTGATCCTCTTGCAACATTAAACGGTAATTCTATCTAAATCTAAACGACTGAACCATAATACCTATCCAGGGCCGTATCTCTCTGCACAATGCAGAGTCGAATGGGCATTTGGCAAAATAGTGGTTAGCTCTATGACTATATACGTAGTGCCTCGTCGATATGAGGACAGCCACTTCCGATGAGATCCTTTCCTGAAGATTTCATCCTTCCTGCACCACTACAAAGAGGACTGCCACTCCCAGACTAGATTACTTTGATATCGTTTCACATCTAAGTCAGGTTATATTTATTTCTCAGTGTGTAAATCAAATAAAAATTCGTCCAGCACCTCTCAAGCCCCAAAACTCAAATTATCTTTGGTGACGAGTAAATGTTTATGGACAACGGTCTAAAATCAGCCTGATTCAGAGTGAAGTTTCTGATGTCTATAGCTTTTTTTAAACTGCCACCTGTATGTACGTTATTAAATGATTATGTCACGAGAGAACCTCAGAATGATCCTATAGTCTGTGAGTAGAAGATTGTGTTTATTACTCCCCTACCAGTCCAACCGGAGGGGACTATAGGTTTCATCTCCATCCTGTCTGTCCATCTGTCTATCTGTCTATCCATCCTTTTGTCTGTCCCACATATAGTCTTCCGGATGTTGTTTTCACAATGCCTTAAGATATTGAGCTGAATTTTTATGTATATATCCTTTTTTTATGTACTGTTACAAATCAAGTGTAACTTGCATGGCGATTTACCCATTTTTCTCAGTTATGGCCCATGAACTTAGGAGATACGAAAAATAGTTTTCCGGTCTTTTAATTTTTTGTTTGTTTACACTGCCTGAATATATTAAAATGGAATTTTGTATCTAGCATTATCATGTACTGTTACAGATTAAGTTTAACTTTTTTCATGACGATTTACGGATTTTTAACAGAGTTGTGGCCCTTGAATTTAGGAGATACAAAAATATGTTGGGCCCTGTAGGGGACATGTATTGCTTTAGTAGTACTCTCATAATGCTTGTTTTAATTAGACACAATATGTGGTGACTCTTTGTTAGTAGGAATTTATAATTTTAACACTAAGTATGCTCTAGGTCTATCTCTATTTATAAACAGAATGAGGTTAGAGAAAAACTCGAACTAGTGATTTATATTGAATATAAAACATCTAACTTGTAAGAAATGACGACAGCTGGGCCTAGTTCAGCCAGACATAAGACAAAAAACGTTCGCTAGACTGGTTTATGCGCTTTACGTTAAAGTAAATCACCACAACAGGGACCAGTCAAGTAGTTCGCGAACGTTAGCGTCGATCACTGTCACTGAACATGAGGCTGAATTATCCTCGCATTCTCTAACCAAACAGGGCGGAATCGACAGAGCGTTGGTCTTAGGCGTTTTGGTCGTAAGGTCGAATCCTCTCAAAGGACACATTTCTGATTTTTTTTTGTCCGTCCCAAAAGGCCGTAGTATGTGCTTTTCTGTGTATAAGGAAAGTACACATAAAATATCACCTGCAGCTAATGGACAAATATAGAATCTGTCCTCTAAGACTGTGTCGAAATTATCAAATGTTTGACATTCAATAGCAGGCCCGTAGGAACGACTTTGGGATGGGGGGGGGGGGGGGGGGGGAGGCACTGACGGATCGGGTATGAACTCTGTATTAGATTTTGGTTACAATGGCACACATTAAGGTGATAAAAAAAGCTCACAAGTGGGGGGGGGGACGTGCCAGCCGGCCCCCCCCGGTTTCTACGGGCCTGTATTATAGCCGGTGATTAATAAATCAATGTGCTCAAGTGGTGCCGTTAAATAAACCTATCACTGGCGTAAGAAACGGGGTGGGGGTGGGTAAGGGGTGGGTAAGGGGGCATGTGCCCCCACTTTGTAGCAACAGCGAAGTTTTCTTTATAGATTTATACATATACTAGTATATGTGTGTGTGTGCGCCCCCCCCCCTCCTCCCGACACCTTCCTACGCCCGTGCCAATCTAACTATTGCAATTATCACACGTGGAACACCTAATAACCACTGATTAAGCAGTGTGCTAGGGGTGCCTTTTCATTTTCACTAACAGTAATAAACTCAAATAAAACAAGTCACTGTCAGTATACCAAAAGATTCAATTCTCCAAGTCATAAGTAATCGAGAAAACACAAAATGCATTTTTTATTAAATAAAATTACAAAATGTACAGTAGCCAGATTTCAATCTCCTATATCAAATCTCGTGGTAGGCCTAGAAATATTTCACAGTCCTTTCGTCCACCGCAACATTTACAAAAATGTACTCCCAGTTAAAAGTGTATAAAGTAATAAAATACGTAAATACACATAATTCTGTTTCCAGCAATGACATAATGCCACGGCAAAAAACTAATTAATTATATGCAGTTAAAACCCCTGATACCGAATTGTGTATTATAAATCAACACGTATTTTTAAAGACACTCATGTGGGTACTTGGCTTGGGCTATATACTGCCATGTGAATTATGTGACTTGGATAATTATTATATCCTGCCATGTGAGTTATGTGACTTGGACTATATACTTTCGCGTGGGTTAAGTGACTTGAACTAAACAATGCTATTTAGATTGCGTGACTTGGACTATATACTGCCACGTGGATTACGTGTCTTGGACTGTACACTACCATGTGGGTTACGTGATTTGGACTATACACTATCGCTAGGATTACGTGACTTGGACCATACACTGTCACGTGGATTACATGTCTTGGACTACACACTACCATGTGGGTTACGTGATTTGGACTATACACTATCGCTAGGATTACGTGACTTGGACTATACACTGCCATGTCGGTTACGCGACTCGGGCTATACAGTGCCATGTGGGTTACGTGACTTGGACTATACAGTGTCACTGTGACTTAGAATATACACTACACGTTCCTCTCCAGCTAACTGTTCCTACAAAAAGCAATTTGGAACCGTAAGCTAAAAATTAATGTGTTTGTTTTAGGCTTTATGGCAACGTAGCCAAAATTCCATTGCATACCCAGATATGAAAAAACACGTGAGATATGGCGACTATGTATTTGGGGGTATAAACTACTTTTCAAGACAGTGGACAATGGTATTTCCAAGCAATATTTTGTTAGGCTATTTAGTAGGTACTGTGGTAGCCTGCCTTTAAAACAGTTGAGGCCAATTCACATCAGGCGATTAGAGACAGTGATTGCTGGCCAAACGAGACGAGTGTGGCACAAAATCGCCTGTGTATAATCGTTTGATGGGTATACTGTACAAATTGAAATACACCATGCTGACGATCGCTGATCGTCAAACGTGTCGTCAAGCTTGACGATACGAGGCAACCTTGTCTCCAGGGTACCTCGTCGTCTGATGTAAATTGACCTTTATTGCCTTTCAGCTATTATAGCACAGTCTAACAAACCACCAGTGTATTACAACCTACCGTAAATCCTTAAATAGAGGCCGGGTCTCATTAATTCATCCATTTATACTTATGTTCGTGCTTATATCCACTTAAGGTAAAAGCTCGCTATCCTGGGAACACGCCTCAGCTATCTGAGCTCTGTCCAGGACAGTGGGTTAGTGGTTACTTGCTAGTGGACAGAAGTCAGTGTAGTGGTCTTGCACCTACCCATGGAGTCGTTAAAACTTGCTCTGGGTGGGAGCCGGTACCGGGCTGCGAACCCAGTATATACCAGCTTTATGACGGATGGCTTAACCACTACCCGGGTCTCAGAGCGTCACGGACGAACCTAGAAGTATGTCCCAAAGCTACACGGACATCCGTCTTACGTCTGATCTATGATTTACGATATACATATATATATATATATATACTCCTCACAAAAAAGTTATGCAACAGCCAATGAAGCATGAAAATGAAGTAATGAATGAATGAATGAATGAATGAATGTTTAACGACACCCCAGCACAAAAATACACATCGGCTATTGGGTGTCACAAATGGTGGTAAATATATGAAACTATTATTTATATATAATTATGTAAAACCGCAGTGTAAGGAGCTGTGGGGGAAAAGTATAATACAATACATAAATCAAGATAAGTATATTTTAAAACTTTGTATAGAAGTCAAAGTGTTTTAAAAACTTTACAATTAATTCTGGATGAAATTTAAAAGATGCCAAAACATTTCTGTTGCCAAATATAGCATTTTTCGTCGGCTTGAGATGATCACACTCCACCAAAATGTGGCGCACAGTCAGTGTACATTGGCAATGTTCACATTGAGAAGGAGAGTCATCTTTAAAATAAATGAATGCGTCAAATATGTATGGCCGATGCGGGCATGACACAAAACTACTTCATCCTTCCTGCTCCGCATGTAGGATGACTGCCACTCTCCCAGAACTGACTTGACAGAATGAAGTGTAATTTGACAATATTCTGTAAAATGATTTGATTTGTTACTAAGCCTTCTCCATCCAGTAAATGACACCCAATAGCCGATGTATTTTTCGTGCTGGGGTGTCATTAAACATTCATTCATTCATTCATTCCATCCAGTAAACAAACCCCAACATGACAATGGCAATGCGACGAGTTGTGTATAGACTCATATAGACTGATTGCGACGCGTGCGTGCGACCCGACTGTTGCGTCTGCGGCTTGTGTTTTGGGGGATATAAATCATAATATTCCTTTGCAGCTGACTCTATACGTTTGCAAACTCAATCAGCGCACACATCAGTCTAGACGCTCTCATTGAAACTAATGTATGCTGCATGCAATCTATATGAGCCTGTATGGTCTCACTACACAGATGTCATCTGCCACTGAAATCCATGTTAAAGGGACATTGCCGAGTTTGCTGCATTGTAAGATGTTTCCGACTAATAAAATATTTCTACGATTAAACTTACATATTAAATATATTTTCTTGTTTTGAATATCAGTGTCTGTTTATTCAGTGTGTTTCTGGTCGTCTTAATATTTGTAAGAACGCCAAACTGGATATTCAAATAATTTCGTACATACGAAATTAAAAAAAAAAATGTAGGAAATAAAATGAAATTTAACATAGTACAAATATTAGAATGATTAGAAACACGTTTAATATACAGCCACTAATATTTTATGCAGAAAAATATATTTAATATGTAATTAAACTCGTTAAAAACTCTCTGTTAGTCGATAACATCTTTAAAATTGCAGCAAACACAGGAATGTCCCTTTAAATTGTCCAACTTCAAATGAAGATTGCCAATACAACGGGTTCTCGTTGGCACTAATAACATAAACCATTGCGAACATATATTATATAAGCATTTATTTTCTCTCCAAAATTAAGAACATTTCCGTCTCAGTTTATTTGCTATAAAATCGCATCTGGCTGTAGTACAGGCTCGAACCAGCTATTCAGGAACCGAGTCACACCGCCCGCCTCTTCCGCTATACACCCTAGTCCCCAAAAGTAAATTAACAATATTACAAAATAACATGGGCAAAATTCAGCCAGAAGGCTTACTATTGAAAAATACAAATTGTTTCAATTCATCACCCAATTACTAGAAGTGAATATGTGAACCACAACATATCACAATTAGGAACTACAGTGGACCGTGATGAATGAAATCTAACCAGGACGTGAACTGTGTAGTGAGATCTTAGAGTTATCTACTCTATCCGATCGATACTTCATTTTAATACTTAATAGGTTGTTGGTTAGCTTTTTGTGAGGAGTATATTGTGCGCAGGGCATGTACTGGAATACCGAATTGAAGTCCCTACTTAGGTTCAAACACACCTATCCGGGGTCTGAGCTGTGAATGACGTTATACCTTCTGTACAGGGCAACATTTGATAAAATAATTCGAAAAAATATCCTTTCTTATACTCAGTTAAGGTTCAAGCACGATGTACTTGATACGTATGCCAGAAACTTGAAATGCATGCTCATAACAATTTTCTTCTTTTTAAAAAAATAATAGAACATCCGAAACACTTCTAGAATGTTCCAGTAAGCATCACACCATTACATGGATGATTACATGTAGGCTGACTATAGTATTTAAATAACCCATTAGCTTGAAGGTATTTGTAATTATTTGGTACTAAATGATTTAACAACTGTGCATGTTGCATGCTGCCACTTATATAACAACACAATGAGATGGTGCTCTAGCCGCAGGCATTAGTGACTAACTCAAAATTGTCGCCTTTCAACACTGACCTATTTTTCACAGAATATATTCCGACATAAAAAGTGTATTGAAAAGCATGCAAAACTAAATAGTGGTCTGTAACCAGTATTTCGTATGAAACGCACGGATTTCGATCGAGGCAAGTCGTTAACTTCAATTTACATGAGGCCGACGAGACATTTAAAATCTTGGCAGATGGTTAATGTTATCTAATTTCGTGGCACGGTGTTATTTACATATAATTGGAAAAGACATGATTCAATAAAGCTTTATCACAATCTTGTAGCGCTGGATCCGCCGTCATAATTGGACGGTCAACAGAATCGGCGCTGTTAACAGATAATTTGATGAACATGGAGGAATCGCCTCAATAGAATCCTTTGTAGTTCCTGTCGCCGAAAGAATCTTCTGACTCCGCCATTGAGATTTTTTTTTGGTGTTTGTGCAGATCTGTCTTTTGCGTGAACTAAATGAAAAAGGCACTGAAGATGTCAACACAGTCATCTTGGAGGTTGTTTTTTTTTTTTTTTTTTTTTTTTTTTTTAACACTTACATGGTTGTTTGTGGGATTAAAAAAGGATTTCCACAGTTTTTCTCTTCTTTTTTTTTTTCATACCCTTCATATCGGAGTGTTTTTGTGTGTTCACCTTTGCTAGGACGATGTTTTCTTTTTTAAAGGCTGCCCACAATTCTTTTCCCATCCTAGGCAACTCTTCGTGGTCTTTTAACCCTTGCAATGGCGACTGTGCGACTGTGCGATTTTGAAGAAAGGGGTGCACAATTGTTTAGTTTTCAGGCACAAAACACAAACTTCATAGTCAGAGAGTACTGGAATGAAGGGGAAGGCGATGGCATACACAACTCTTGATCCACCTTTACTTTATTTCATCAGTCACAGCACTAACATTATGTTCTGTCTTTCTTCACTCCCCAGCCATGGTGTTAAGAATAATTGTAATGGCACACAACCGTGATACATTAAACACATACTGGCGGAAATCGGAGACCGCGGGGATATATTCGAGAGTGAGCGAGGGCTTATCAGTGTGATTTGAAAGTGGGCGAGGTCATTGTCAGTTTGATTTGAAAGTGGGCGAGGTCATTGTCAGTGTGGTTTCAAAGTGGGCGAGGTCATTGTCAGTGTGATTTGAAAGTGGGCGAGGGCATTGTCAGTGTGATTTGAAAGTGAGCGAGGGCTTATCAGTGTGATTTGAAAGTGGGCGAGGTCATTGTCAGTTTGATTTGAAAGTGGGCGAGGTCATTGTCAGTGTGGTTTCAAAGTGGGCGAGGTCATTGTCAGTGTGATTTGAAAGTGGGCGAGGGCATTGTCAGTGTGATTTGAAAGTGGGCGAGGTCATTGTCAGTGTGATTTGAAAGTGGGCACCGTCAGTCCAATCGATGGTCAGGGAGAGGGTTATTCAAGGCCCCAACAATGGCGTTCGTAGGCATGATATCCTGATATTTTGTTTTATTTCAGGTGTTCGAATACGGAATTTCCAGCATTCGAAGCGCAATGGGTCTAATTCCAGGCACCACACGACCAACTGTCGTGTCGTTACTTGTAGCAGTTTAGGAAACAGTTCCTTGTACAAAAAATAGTACAAAATTCTGATATGCTTTTTGAAATCTTTCTTTGATGATTACACGTAGGTTGACCTCTGTAGTATTCAAATAACCCATTGGTTTGAAAATACTTGTTATAATGTAGTACTAACTTATAACAACGGTACACGCGGTATAGTGCCACTTGTATAACAGCAACATGGGGCCGTACTCTGGCATGAGAGCTGCTAACTGAAACATTTCGTCGTCGACCTATGTTGATTTTTTACTCGGTACTTGTCAGTCGAGAGCACTCCCTAAAATTAGTAGTCATATGACCCTCTCAATAGTGTTGTATTTTTCACAGAATATATTCGGACATAGAAATTGTATGGAACTGTATGGAGTAATTAATGATGGTGTGTAACTATCAGCCGTCACAACACTCTATTAGTGATTTCTGGCCGTACAAATTACAATAGCAGAGTTAGGGTTAAGGTGTGGGGAGGGAGTATATAAAGGGAAAGACACCTCTGAACCTTTCTTGATTCACCGGCCTCGGTGGCGCAGTGGTTAAACCATCGGACTACAGGCTGGTAGGTACAGGGTTCGCAGCCTGGTACCGGCTCCAAACCAGAGCGAGTTCTTAACGGCTCAATGGATAGGTGTAAGGCCACTACACCCTCTTCTCTCTCACTAACCACTAACCAACTAACAACTAACCCACTGTCCTAGACAGACAGCCCAGATAGCTGAGGTGTGTGCCCAGGACAGCGTGCTTGAACCTTAATTGGATATAAGCACGAACATAAGTTGAAATGAAATGATTCACCAATTTTCTTTATGTCAGCCGTTACACAACTATCACAGTCATTTAGTCATTTCTGTATTCTTGACCTTTTTGTGGGTGTGTGTTCTGTTAACCAGCCCTCTCAAGAACCCCCAGAGTTCAAACATGGCGGCGATGTCCCGGAAGTGCGTCCCGAGAACAAACGTGAATCAATATTAATGTTCAGCTCATCCATCCACGGGCCTGTGATTAGATCCTGTTACGACAATGTTTTTAATCCGCAATCCATTTGTACGATCCTGAGACGCCAGCACGGTCCAAACTTTTGCATTTAGGAACCGTCAAGCCCTTTTCCAACTGAAAGCGCAATTTGCATTTTCACGTCGATGGTACTCTTGCATTATTAACTCGGCTTGTTAGGGCAAAAATGAAATCTAGGCAAGTTCAGCTTTAAAAAAAAAGACATTTCAATGATTGTTGAATAATGTCTTTTGCCGAAATGTGAGCCAGTCTTTAGCTGTCAAATGCTATGTTCTCATGAACTGAAGGCGCGTTGCAACCTGCACAATTTAATATATAACAAGGATATCCACAAAAAAGTGACCCTGAAGTGGAACAACTATGAAACGAGATGCTTAATGCGCATTTGACAGTATTGATACAATGATAGTCGACCACAACATATTTTAGAGTGTTAGACACCGCAATTTTCTTTATTTCTTTATGGGACACCGCAGTTCTTTTTTATTATTATTATTTTATTTTTAGTACTACAGTTTGATATTTGGGGTATTGAGTATTGGTTTGGTGGATACTACAGTTCGTTTTGCTTAATAGACTGCAATTTGATTTATTAAGTACACATTGGCGAAGCAAGGATTTCATGGGGGTGGGGGTGGGGGTGGGGGCAACAACCCACACTAATTTTATAAAAGTTAATACAATTTAAAAAAAAAAGGTTTGATTTTTTTAGGGGGGGGGGGGAGGCATGGCCCCCGTGCCCGCCCTGCCTAAGACACTGTGAGTACCACAGTTTGGTTTGTTGGGCACTGAAGTGCGATACGGTTTTCTCAGATCGTTTGACCGGTCAAAACAAGTCGATTAACAACATACTTTAATGCGTTGGGCACTGCATATTTGTTTGTTGGGTACTACAGTTCGTGTTGTTGATTACTGTGACATGCCCCTGCGTGTGCTGTAACCTCACCGTGGTGCAGGGGTGTAACATTCTCTTTGAGAATGGCCAATACAGCACAAAATTGAAGTTTTGAGTAAAATTCAGTATCCGTAAAATTCTGTGATATTTGTGTTTTTTGTACAGTTCTTTACACTGTTTTTGTTTAAGTCTTGAATTTTTATCACTTTATTTATTTGCATTACCATAGTTTGACACCCAATAGCCGATGTATTTTTCGTGCTGGGGTGTCGTTAAATATTCATTCATTTATTTATTTATTTATTTTACTGTGACATGATTTGTCGAGTACCGCAGTTTGATTTGTTGGGCACTGTAGTGTAATACGATTTTCTCTGATTAGCTGAACGGTCAAAACAAGCTGAAAACAACCTCAAGTATTTACAAAACATAATTCAGTATACTTATTAAAACGTTTTATAAACATTCATTGCCAATAAGAAAATATTTTTTATGTTTGAAATCGATTATGCAATCCAATGATATATCTGGACACTTCTATGAAATCCTACTTGATCATGCAACAATAATTAATATATATTTACATTTTACACAATGTTTTTATTATTAAATGTGGGGCCACTGAGAGACTAGCAATAAACTAGGTATTTTAAAAAAGGTGTTGTAAAAATGACACACAGTATTTCATCTATTATTACACAGTCCATCTTTCTTCTTATCAAAAAAAAAAAAAAAAAAAAAAAAAAAAATACAAAGAAGAAAAGAAACCCGACTGAAAAACCTCTCTTCTAATCATTTTGTCATTCCTCCTGGCGAATGAGATCATTCATTGTTAAAATTGCACTAGCCCAAAATATTGATGAAAAATACAGTCACCGAAACCGAACACCAAACAACACAGTTATCGCAACCAAAATTGTATACCTGCACGAGAGGTATTGTGACAAAGTCGCTACTTCTTCCATGGACCATTACCATGAGTTTGTCTATAGGATGACTTCCACTGCACAGAACGATTCCGGTTGAAGCATATCTCAATATATTAACACAGTATGTTTATCACGAAGTCTTGGATCCTAAACTTTTTGTTTCGTCCATCATTATTTCGTCATGTATTAGTTAATCGCATGGATATATACGTAACAAAATCTTGAATACCTGTAATATCTCGAAGACAACAGTGGAATGAAATCGATGTCTACAAATCTAAAAATGATCAATGTTTATGTCGAATGACGCACATATTGAATGCAAGTTATAAGAAAACATATCTTTCACATTGTGAAAACTATAAATACATTAGATAAATACAGACGATGAAATCAAGGTCTTTGAATCTCTTTTCCCTGGGTAAATAACGATAATGGATACTGATATATCGAGTTCGAGATACCAAACGTTGTACTTGGTCATCAAAATCCTTAAAACCGGTCGGACATCTTTCGACTCGAAACACATCAACGTCCTATGTTCTGGTAAATGGCCTGCAAGTTGAATTAATTCCGAAATTTCGACTTCGAGATACAGACAGGTGTATACAGTTTAATTTGGTCATCGAAATTCCTAAAACCCCGTCAAACACCGTTCAACTTGGAACAACCAAATTAATGTACTCTCTGGATAAAAGTCTGCAGGTTGAATGGCTTTTGATATATCGAGTTCAACATACAAATAGTTGTATACAATTTGCTTTGGTCATCGAAAACCTTTAAAAAATCCTCCTGTCGAACAGCTTTCAACTCGAAGCACACCAGATTACTACACTCTCTGATTAATGGTCTACGAGGTAATGGAGAGTGTAAATATGTGCACTAAACACTTTGTGAAATGCGTATATCACGAAACGGTCAAACGTGTGGTAATAATTGCTATCAAAGACAGTAGATGATATAATTCTCCTGGTAAGAGACCGACCGCTCTGCTTTCCAATCCCATTGATCCGGCTGCAAAATAAAAAAAGAAAGAAAGAAAGAAAAGAGAATGAATTGAACACAAAGAAATCATTCATTTCAAAGCAACATTCCTCACGTTAGGTAAAATTATATGAATCTAGCCATTTTTGGGTGACGGCTGAAATGCACAATTTTCTGTCAATGACTAAATTGGTTTTTCCCAGATGATGTTTTCGGTTCTCGCCGTCAACTGCGGGGTTTAATAAAGAAGTCATTTACGCGCCCGACAACAACCGAGGCATCAGCGGAGTTCGCAACCTCGTGAATTACGACCTGCCGATCAGCCGGGAAATGCGGACTTCAAATGAAACTATCACTTTCATACGATCTTTCCTATTTATGTCGAGTGATAGAAGAGTTATTGATTGGACCCAAAGCTTTTTCGTGTAGTGTACATACGAAGAAAAAGAAGAAGTGCGTATACGAATCCAAACTGACGTGAATTCACAATTAATTGAAATGAAGTGTCATATTTTTCAGTTCTTTATTGACTTCAGGTTGTATGCCACCAAATTAAAACTCAGTTATGACAATGAATACATGCGGTTAGAAGTGCTCTTTGATACTTTTCAATGAACATGTACAATATATATAAAGACAAAAGATATATAATATAATAGAGGTGTATGATGTTAGTTTCGGGTATAACACATTACAAGAATTTAGTAGCCGGATGAAACAACATTTTATGGACAACAAACCCTATCCTATCTCACCAATGGCATGCTTAGCAGTATTTAATGCGCTATTTAACGTTAGGTGCACTTCGATAGTTGGTAAGTCTGACAAACTCACTAGAACACGGCGAACACAAACATATTGAAGTGAATGCATTAATTCGAATCTGTCTTTAAACCCCCCCCCCCCCCCCCCCCCCCGTAAATATTGCATATTGCATTTCGGATCGAGGTCAGGATAGGTGTGTAGTATGCGTATTTATTAACCATATGGTTAAAAATATCTTGATACATATCAAAGTGATACGTACTACTAGAATGCCAAGTGGGACGTAACACTCTGTGACGTCATCGATTGGCGTACTATACTCTTACAGGAACGTTAACCAAACAAGTTGTGTGATATAAATTAGACCGATTTTGGGTATAAATAGGATATTAAACTCACTACCATTTCGTATGATGCTTATGTCCCGCGTGAAATAATTTTCACTGACAGTCGCTAAAGCTCGTGACAACTGAAAATTAATTCACTCGGGACAAAAACATGACACGAAATGGAAGCTCGTTTAATATCCTATAAATGTAATCTTGGTTTAAACACGCCTGTTGTGGACAGATAGTTTTTACAGCGATAAAACATGGATTTGTGTAGAGTTGGGATATATCTGAAGTTCACTCCATAGACTGGTGTTTTTTTCAGTACACTGTATCTTTAATAAAATATTTGTTAACAGCAAACAATACATTACAGATGACAATATTTTGAACATTTCATGTTACTGGAATTTGATTCACAAGATTTTCACCTAGGTAACCGATTGTTTAGTTACACGAATTATATTTGTATTGCGAATGATGATCCTGAAGTTCGAAACGTTGTCTTAGAATGTAAAGGTTCCACACGTAAACGATTGGCAGTTCGCGTGAATTTAAAGTTGAATAACCGTAACGCGAACAGAAGGACCGTTCGCGTGAAATATCGTGCCCCGTAATACTTTAAAAACTAATAATCTAAAATATATATTATGTAAGAACTATTAATAAAACTACTTTCGATATTCTTGTCTTCATGTCTTGGTGTGATTTCAATGTATTATCTTCACAGATAATTCGAAGTGGCAGCTTTGGCGTGATGTGCAATAGAATTTTGAAATAAATAAAATCCTGCCTCTCTACATTCCCTCCACTAACCTACCGAAATCCACACAAGAGCTTATTCTTAAGCTGTGATCGACATTTTGCCACATGCATACGTATCATTGAAAACAATCGGGACATATTTTCCTTATAACGGAATGGATTTCCGGCTCTTAATAATGTAGGCAGTAGAGTAGGAGAGTTCCGTAATGAAACGTCGCGTCTGTCAAGAGGGAGGGATTTGATTGGCGTTTGCTCTGACACGCGATCACCAGTCACCAGACCACTGACCGAAATACGTGATAGACAGGGTAGAGTAGAGACTGTATTCAATCATTATAGGATATATATGTCATTATTCCAAAGAGTGCCCCATGAAATGGTATATGAGCGAAATAAGCGAGAGAGAGAGAGAGAGAGAGAGAGAGAGAGAGAGAGAGAGGGAGAGAGAGAGGGAGGGAGGGAGGGAGAGAGAGAGAGAGGGAGGGAGGGAGGGAGGGAGGGAGGGAGGGAGGGAGGGAGGGAGGGAGAGAGAGAGAGAGAGAGAGAGAGAGAGAGAGTGAAAGAGAGATGAAGAGAGATAGAGAAAGAGTCTGGAGAGAGAGAGAGAGAGAGAGAGAGAGAGAGAGAGAGAGAGAGAGAGTGAAAGAGAGATGAAGAGAGATAGAGAAAGAGTCTGGAGAGAGATGGATATATACAGAGAGAGAGAGAGAGAGAGAGAGAGAGAGAGAGAGAGAGAGAGAGAGAGAGAGAGAGAGAGTCTGTGAAAGAGAGATGAAGAGAGATAGAGAAAGAGTCTGAGAGAGATGGATATATACAGAGAGAGAGAGAGAGAGAGAGAGAGAGAGAGAGAGAGAGAGAGAGAGAGAGAGAGAGAGAGAGAGAGCGAGAGAGAGTGAACGAGAGATGCAGAGAGATAGAGAAAGAGTCTGGAGAGAGATGGATATATACACACACAGAGAGAGAGAGAGAGAGAGAGAGAGAGAGAGAGAGAGAGAGAGAGAGAGAGAGAGAGAGATGAAGAGAGAAAGAGAGATGAAGAGAGAGAAAGAGTCTGGAGAGAGATGGATATATACAGAGAGAGAGAGAGAGAGAGAGAGAGAGAGAGAGAGAGAGAGAGAGAGAGAGAGAGAGAGATTTGGCACCACTCGATGGTCTACTCTTTTTCGATTAGCTGCAAGGTATCTTTCAATGGCACCATCCCACAGACATGATAGTATGATAGAACGTACCATATCCTTTGTTATACCAGTAGTGGAACACTGGCTGGAACGAACATTAGACCAATGGGCCACCGATATCGATCGTGTATCAGGTGAGTGCTAGGTACCAGTGATCTACGTCTCGTCCTCTGGTATATCAAAGATAGTTGTTCTGTGGGGAAAAGTAGCTTATTTGGGGCAACGGGCATCTTCTAACATTTTTAATAAACAAGTGCTGCAATTACCATTATACCAGACACTTAAAGTTACGTCCGCTGGCATCATCCAGCGTACTGTGTGTGGTATGCGGTAGCGGATATTTCATGCGGTGTTTTGTTGTAAAATTTAATGACGACTTCGAAATGGTCTTTTATATATAGTGTTTTTGCTTTTATAAGCAAGGATCTAAGAGTTTGAACAGTCTTTCAAGCACTGACCAATTCTATAGTCTTATCCTAGTTAATCGGACATGTCGATGCAAACACCTATCCAATGAGCGACTCTAATGTCCGCGAGGTTATTTATCGTTCCAGCCTAGTAGCACGGCTGGTATATCAAAGGCCGTGGTATGTGCTATCCTGTCTATGGGATGATTCATATAAAAATCCCTTCGTACTAATGGAAAAATATAGCGGGTTTCCTCTCTAAGACTATATTATGTCAGAATTACCAAATGTTTGACATCCAATAGCCGATGATTAACAGATCAATGTGCTCTAGTGGCGTCGTTAAACAAAACAAACGTCCATTCATTCATTTCATTCATTCATTCATTCATTCATGCATTCATTCATTCATTCAGTCAGTCAGTCAGACAGGCATTCTTGTTAATTGGGTACGTTGATAGGGTACCAGGACCTCGCTAGATGTGCTGTATTAACTAAACATGCGATACCACTCGTCTTTTAAAGGACGGAACGATTCAGAATTTTTATGTAGTACTTTTAGCATCTCAATTAACGAGTGGCGTAGTATAATGGGCCTAATTCCGCAACACATCGCAGACGTAATTAACATGCCATTGGGCAAATACTCCGTGTTAGAATCATGAAATGTAATAGGCGCAATTACCGAACAGCTCCAGGACCGAGGTTATCTAATTAATGCTGTGGTATACGCTGAATGTTTAAATATAGAGAAACAAAAAGGTAAAGTTAAAGTTTTGTTTTGTTTAACGCAACCACTAGAGCACATTGATTTATTAATCATCGGCTATTGGACGTCACACATTTGGTAATTTTGACATAAACTTAGAGAGGAAACCCACTATATGCACCATCCCACAGACAGGATAGCACATACCACGGCGTGGTGTTTTATTTATTACATATTCTAAAATGGAATTTTCTTTCCAAGTAAATGCAAAACGAATGTAACACGATTAGCCCTGAAAACGAGAAGGAAGGAAACGTTTTATTTAACGACGCACTTAACACATTGTATTTACGGTTATATGGCGTCGGACATATGGTTAAGGATCACACAGATATTGAGAGAGGAAACCCGCTGTCGCCACTTCATGGGCTACTCTTTTCGATTAGCAGCAAAGGATTATTTTTATATGCACCATCCCACAGACAGGATAGTACATACCACGGCCTTTGTTACTCCAGTTGTGGAGCACTGGCTGCAACGAAAAATGGTCCTATAGACGGGAATCGACCCTACATCGATCGCGCATCAGGCGAACGCTGTACCACTGAGCTACGTTCCGGCCCTACCTCTGAAAACGGGATTCCGTAATTTTTCACCCGTCTGTAGGCCCATTGTGCTATTTCTCCATAACTGGTGTAACAAAAGCAGTGGTATGCAATATCCTGTCTGTAGCATGCTACATATAAAATATACCTTTCTGCTAATAAAAACGAGTAGCATATTGCGTCGGGGCAGCGGGTTTCCTTTCTCATTATCTGTGAGTCTGTAAGCCATAAGTCCGACGCCATATAACCGTAATTAAAATGTGTTGAGTTCGCCGTTAAACAGAACAAGCCTCCCATTCTTCTTCCGTAATTTTTCAGAACAAGGTCACTTGTATTCCTACACGATCCGCTGAATTACCCAATCGTTATACATATGCATATAGTTCCATTTTTTAACAAGCGATACACAACAAAGAGTGGATAAGAAGATGCGTATATTTTTAATAATATTGTTAGAGAAGTATTTTAATCACAATATTATACCACAAATTCGCATAATAGGCGGTCCCCCATGTGCAATAAGGCCACAGGTGACAGCTATCTTCCCATTTAGTTGACCGGAACTATATCCACACAAGTAGTCTGCTGTTTGTGATTATTTTAGAGTGGCGATTATTAGACTGACGTTGACAGGAGACAGAATTATAACTTGTTAACATTGAAGACTTTGTGACAATTAATTCCAGCCCATGTAAATGTCAATGGCGTAGCCAGCATAAGGCAGACGCGACGCTTGCCTCGTCTGGAATTTTCCCAGATTTATTTTATTTTTCTCCATAACACTGCTATTTATTTTACAGGTCTGAGTTTGCCTCGGCGTTTTTTCCTCTCTGGCTACGCCCCGGAAAGTAGTGCTATTGGTGTAAACTGGGTGCACTTGGCCAAGTTTAGTGGGTGTGTTTGTTTAAACCAATATTCTGGCAGAAAAAGCTGGACAACAGACAAGCAAAGGTGCATTAAAATATCCACGGACCTATTGGTGTTAATAAAAGTGCTATAGCCACTAACGCTATACAGAAACATATATGAAGCGTAAATAATTTTGGTCTGTAGCTATAGGTAGTACTAAACCAAATAACTTCCGGCTGGATCTAAGTTCGAGGTGCTTGGCTTGGCTTTATTTATTTTACATGCTCCTATACCACAGAGGTTTCAAGCATGTCCATCCCGGGACCCGTTCATGGATGCCATGGGCCGGCTCTGGGACAGAAATTTACCAGGACAATTTTGAAATTTAAACTAAAAAATATAGTGGGAATTTACTAATTTTATTTGCGCAGTCCACAATTAAATATAATTATTAATTATCTAAAAATGTTGGTGCTTTTAGAGCAGGCTTGTCTAAATGAAAACTAATAACATTAATTTTAATTACCATTTAGCCCTTCGAGGTGCACCCCAACTTTTGATAGCGAAGTTAACACCACAAGTGATTGGTTATAAATGTGAGCGTAATGTTTGTAAAACAAATTAAGTTCATCTTGGCTAAACATGTATGCAATTTTATTTCAAGGGGAAGTAAGCTTTTAAAGTTTGTTTTGTTTAACGACACCACTACAGCAGGTTGATTTATTAATCATCGGCTACTGGCTGTCAAACATTTCGTAATTTTGACATATAGTCTTAGTAGCAGGGGATCTTTTATATGCACCATCCCACAGACAGGATTACACATACCACAACCTTTGATAGGCCAGTCGTGGTACAAAGGCTGGAACAAGAAGTTGCCAAATGATACCACCGACGGGGATCGATCCTAGCTGTGACTATAAAGAGGAGCGCTAAATCTGAAAACATAGTTCCGTCTGTAGAAAGGAATACAGAAAAGTGTATTTAATGAGTGTATTCGGGGCTGTGTTTAGTGCGATTTAGTGGGTGTGTTATACACATAGAGAGGAAGAGAATCTAATCAGCCATACATACACGCAACGAGCTGTGAGTCGAGCCGCGGGGAGGACGGCGTCACTACCTGCAAATACTCACCTCGCTTCACGTTATTGGAGCCTGCTGAAAAAGAAAGTAGAAACACGGTGAATAAACACTATATACCACACGAACTGGAGCCTGCTGAAAGAGAAAGTAGAAAAACGGTGAATAAACACTATATACCACACGAACTGGAGCCTGCTGAAAGAGAAAGTAGAAACACGGTGAATAAACACTATATACCGCACGAACTGGAGCCTGCTGAAAGAGAAAGTAGAAACACGGTGAATAAACACTATATACCACACGAACTGGAGCCTGCTGAAAGAGAAAGTAGAAACACGGTGAATAAACACTATATACCACACGAACCGGAGCCTGCTGAAAGAGAAAGTAGAAACACTGAATACACACCATACCACACGAACTGAAAGAGAAAGTAGAAACATACGTTAAATAAATACGACCTGACGTCTGTTGAACGAGAAAGTAGAAACACGTTGAATAAATACGAACTGGAGTCTACTGAAAGAGAAAGTAGATACACGGTAAATAAATGGAACTGAAGTCTGCTGAAAGAGAAAGTAGAAACATTGAATAAATGGAACTGGAGTCTGTTGAACGAGAAAGTAGAAACACGGTGAATACACACCATATACCACATGAACTGAAAGAGAAAGTAGAAACACGTTGAATAAATGGAACTGGAGTCTGCTAGTGGCTGGGTTCAGGACGACACTAGGATAATACACCTACTTTCGTCTTGAACCCAGCCACTGGTAGTGTCAAAAGCTGATCCCGGAAGTGACGTTTCTGAGTATTAATTTAATATAG